>NW_027015974.1:0-10665 GCF_036934945.1 Oncorhynchus masou masou | reverse complement strand
TAGCCATAGCATATGCTGCCCTGTAGCCATAGCATATGCTGCCCTGTAGCCATAGCATATGCTGCCCTGTAGCCATAGCATATGCTGCCCTGTGGCCAGAGCATATGCTGCCCTGTAGCCAGAGCATATGCTACCCTGTAGCCAGAGCATATGCTACCTTGTAGCCAGAGCATATGCTACCCTGTAGCCAGAACATATGCTACCCTGTAGCCAGAGCATATGCTACCTTGTAGCCAGAGCATATGCTACCCTGTAGCCAGAGCATATGCTACCCTGTAGCCAGAGCATATGCTACCTTGTAGCCAGAGCATATGCTACCTTGTAGCCAGAGCATATGCTACCTTGTAGCCAGAGCATATGCTACCTTGTAGCCAGAACATATGCTACCCTGTAGCCAGAGCATATGCTACCCTGTAGCCAGAACATATGCTACCCATGTCCTCAGTTGGCCCCTTTTTATGCTTTGCTCTCCTTAAGTTGTAGTTACTCACCTGGCACTACTTTCATGTCTGCAACTTTTTTTTAAATGTTCCTAATGTTTCCTTTTCGTGTTTCCCTTCCAGACCACCACATCCTTGCGGTGTTGGCAAATATTTTACCAAGATTACCAATTACTTCACACTGGAAGAAGTTAAACTGATTTAGGCACTTTGAAAAAGTAGTTCTCTACATCCAAACTACTGTGTGGGGGGGGGGGGGTAAATCTGAAGTGTCATAAATCATAAATTGTGAGCACAGATTATTTCAGGGTGACATGCTAATGTCTACTTTAGTCTACTTGAATCTACTAAATATGTTTAATGTGAGAATTGGGCAGGTCTGATTGGGCCGTTTCACTGTTTTTGTTGAAAGGTGTCCTAGTAGTTGGCTACATGTCAAAGTAATCAACTACTGGGGAAACAGTTCCTTGACTATGATGCCAGTTCAACTAAAAATCACTGACATTTAAGGTATTAGTTGCATTCCACTACTTCCCAACACTGTATCCTTGTTACCCTAACGTTCCTATTTGCCTTAATGCATTAACTTCAACTCTAACCTCCATCACGCCAATCCTAATCTTCCCCATATGTCAACGGTCTTAAATGGGTGTAGATTGATAGTCTAGTTACCTTTTGATTCTAACGGTAGAACCTGGTTTGTGACAGAACCAACCTGTGTTTAAAAAGTCTATGGGTGCAGTTTATGACTTCTTCTTTAAAACATGGCAGAGGTTTGAATTGACACTCTTGAAATAGAATTGGGTTAAAAGTTGTCATGTGGTGGTCATTGTTTGTCAGATAAATGTGTTTCTAAGATGTAACTTTTCTCCTGATTTGAAGCAAACTGTCCCTGTGTTTTATGATTTAGCTTAGCTAAACTGTCCGTCCCTGTAAGTTCATATAGCTATTCAACCTGACATTTCTATGACGCAAATGTTAAATAATGTGTTTGACAGCTAGCTCTATTTTTATTAATTCTAAATGTGTATGTGGAGGTTGCTAAATGCTTGGCTCACTTGAACTTGTTTAGCATGTTTCTGCTAGCTTGCTACATTTCTTGGCTCACTTGAACTTGTTTAGCATGTTTCTGCTAGCTTGCTACATTTCTTGGCTCACTTGAACTTGTTTAGCATGTTTCTGCTAGCTTGCTACATTTCTTGGCTCACTTGAACTTGTTTAGCATGTTTCTGCTAGCTTGCTACATTTCTTGGCTCACTTGAACTTGTTTAGCATGTTTCTGCTAGCTTGCTACATTTCTTGGCTCACTTGAACTTGTTTAGCATGTTTCTGCTAGCTTGCTACATTTCTTGGCTCACTTGAACTTGTTTAGCATGTTTCTGCTAGCTTGCTACATTTGCTTTACTTCAAATCAGGAGACCAGTTCTATCTTAAGTGTCACATTTGTCTCTGACTATTGTAACAACGATTGATTAAACTTTTTTTTTTTTACAACTTGTAACTCAATGTTTATTTCCAGGATTCTCAGATTAAACTTTGCTTGTTGACCTGTTAGGAACTAATTGGTTGTTCTGCCCTACAACAAAATCTTACACAACCTGCATTGATGTTTGCTATTGCAGAAAATTATTACTAAAACTCTGTACCAAACATGATCGTGAATTCAGTAGTCATCATAGTAAGTCCTTAACACCTAGTTTACAGTTTAGCTTGAAGTAAAAAAAAATATTGCAAAGTAGACAAAATGCATTGCATTTTTATTTTACTGTGCTATAACAATCATTACATTTTCTCTAGATTATGACCTCTGTTTTCCCATTAGTCCTCTGGCCCTGAGTTATAATACATTGTTCAGAGGCCATTAGTTGCAATCAGCAGTAGAAACCGTGTCCTCCACACCTGATTTGGTAAAAAGCTGAGGGATGTGGCTGGCGACAGGAACCCCTTATTCATACGGACGGTATGGTGGATCATGATATATATAAATTATAGTTTTAACTGTTGGTGTTAAGTGTTTTACGTTGTTATATTTTGGGTTCTGCTATGATAGTTGTACTAAGACCATAAGTCATTCTTCAAGAATCAATGGGTGCAGAAGTAAAATGGATGTGGTGACGGATTGCCCCTTTTAAAATATGATTGGCTCAAAGTGTAGCCGAGATGGAAAAACTGGGACGAGTCGTGATTTATTAGGATCCTCCATTAGCCAATGACAGCTAGTCTTACTGGGGTCCGACACATGAGAGAGATTCCATAAGACTTCACAATTTAGATAAAATTAAAAAAACATGTCTCTGTTACACGTCAGTACATACAAGATAAAAAAAACAGGTTTGCTGTTCACTTGCACTAACCCAGGACTAAAGTCTAACTGCTCAATTAAGTTCTGGTTCCACATGTTTTGAGAAGACATGCAAGACACGAACAACCTCGAGGAGCTCCACCCTCTTGGCAAGTCTATGGGCAGAATGTCCCTCAGATTTATTTTGTTGCCCGCACAACACACTGCTATATTGGTCTGCTAATACAGGACTAGTAATACAGGACTAGTAAAGGTCTGTTAATACAGGACTAGTAAAGGTCTGTTAATACAGGACTAGTAAAGGTCTGTTAATACAGGACTAGTAAAGGTCTGTTAATACAGGACTAGTAAAGGTCTGTTAATACAGGACTAGTAAAGGTCTGTTAATACAGGACTAGTAAAGGTCTGTTAATACAGGACTAGTAAAGGTCTGTTAATACAGGACTAGTAATACAGGTCTGTTAATACAGGACTAGTAATACAGGACTAGTAATACAGGACTAGTAATACAGGACTAGTAATACAGGACTAGTAATACAGGACCAGTAATACAGGACTAGTAATACAGGACTAGTAATACAGGACTAGTAATACAGGACTAGTAAAGGTCTGTTAATACAGGACTAGTAAGGTCTGCTAATACAGGACTAGTACAGGTATGTTAATACAGGACTAGTAATACAGGACTAGTAAATGTCTGTTAATACAGGACTAGCAATACAGGACTAGTAATACAGGACTAGTAATACAAGATTGGTATATGACTGTTAAAACAGGACTAGTAATACAGGACTAGTAAAGGTCTGTTAATACAGGACTAGTAATACAGGACTAGTAAAGGTCTGTTAATACAGGACTAGTAATACAGGACTAGTAAAGGTCTGCTAATACAGGACTAGTAAAGGTCTGTTAATACAGGACTAGTAAAGGTCTGTTAATACAGGACAAGTAAAGGTCTGTTAATACAGGACTAGTAATACAGGACTAGTAATACAGGACTAGTAAAGGTCTGTTAATACAGGACTAGTAATACAGGACTAGTAAAGGTCTGCTAATACAGGACTAGTAATACAGGACTAGTAAAGGTCTGTTAATACAGGACTAGTAATACAGGACTAGTAAAGGTCTGCTAATACAGGACTAGTAAAGGTCTGTTAATACAGGACAAGTAAAGGTCTGTTAATACAGGACAAGTAAAGGTCTGTTAATACAGGACTAGTAAAGGTCTGCTAATACAGGACTAGTAAAGGTCTGCTAATACAGGACTAGTAATACAGGACTAGTAAAGGTCTGCTAATACAGGACTAGTAATACAGGACTAGTAAAGGTCTGTTAATACAGGACTAGTAATACAGGACTAGTAAAGGTCTGCTAATACAGGACTAGTAAAGGTCTGCTAATACAGGACTAGTAAAGGTCTGCTAATACAGGACTAGTAAAGGTCTGCTAATACAGGACTAGTAATACAGGACTAGTAGGTCTGCTAATACAGGACTAGTAATACAGGACTAGTAGGTCTGTTAATACAGGACTAGTAAAGGCCTGTTAATACAGAACTAGTAAAGGTCCAGTGCACTACTTTTGCCCTTTTTTTTATACACTGAAGAAAAATATGAACCTTACATTTTTACTGAGTTACCATTCATTTAAGGAAATCAGTCAATTGAAATAAATTATTTCGGCCCTAATCTATGGATTTCACATGACTGGGCAGGGTTGCAGTCATGGTTGGTCATAGGCTGGCATAGTTACACGTGGTCTGCGGTTGAGGCCAGTTGGAAGTACTGCCAAATTCTACAAAACAATGTTGGAGGCGGCTTATGGTAGAGTAATGAACATTCAATTCTCCGGTGGACATTCCTCCAGTAAGCATGCCAATTGCACGCTCCCTCAAAACTTGGTGTTGTGTGACAAAACTGCACATTTTAGTTGTCTTTCATCATATTGACAGGTGTGTGCCTTTCCAAAACCATGTCCAATCAATTGAATTTACCACAGGTGGACTCCAAGTTGTAGAAACATTTCAAGGATGTTAAATAGAAACAGGATGCACCTGAGCTCAATTTGAGTCTCATAGCAAAGAGTGAATACTTATGTATATAAAGGTCTTTGTGTTTTATTTTAAATACATTTGCAACAATGTCGAAAACTGTTTTTGCTTCGTCATTGTGTAACAAAAAAATCAAATGAATGTAATCTATTTTAGAATAAGGCTAACGTAACAAAATGTCAAGAGGTCTGAACTTTCAGAAGAAGATATATATATAATTTTTTTCATTCTGATTTTACAGGGGGTGCTGTAGCACCCTACTTCCTAGTGGGTATGATTGCTGATGCTATGTATTGGCCATTGAGAGACTGAAGTCATGGTTGGCCATATAGAGCCCCAGAGTATGATTTATAATACCCATAAAACCTAGCAGGGAAATGGTTCCAATCGTTTTTCCTCCATAGAATTTTCCCCATGGTGGATTTTATAAACACTTAAAATAAGGGCTGTGTTTTGTGTAGACTTACCCTGGCGTGACGTTTTGATAACTGTGTAAATCTCTCTGACCGCTAGGTTTTATGGGTATTATGACTCATACTGTGGTACTCTATTGGCTCTCCCCAGTAGGAGCAGTCCTCCATAGGAATACATGGAATTCTACAGTGTTTCAAGGACAATTGCATGTATTTAAGTATTTTTTGTTTTAAAGGGGACAGTAACATTCCTCTCAAAAGTATACTTCATTTTGTTTTACACATAATATACATTTAAAAGTACGCATTAAGGTGTCTGTAATATAATAAACATGGCTAAAACTAATGTCGACATTAATATAAATGCAATATTTTGGTGGGGGAGTGACAAGATGGAGGCATGGTGGCTTCAACATAGTGTCCCATAAGTCATCCTGTGTGCAGAAAATCATTGATTGCCACCTGATTGCCGCCTGATTGCCACCTGTAGCCTACACAGGGCTACAGACACAGGGAGGAGGGAGGGAGACTGTCAGACAGACAGACAGGGAGGGAGGAGACTGTCAGACAGACAGACAGGGAGGAGGGAGACTGTCAGACAGACAGACACGGAGGGAGGGAGACAGACTGTAAGACAGGGAGGAGACTGTCAGACAGAGGGAGGGGGAGACTGACAGACAGACAGGGAGGGAGACTGTCAGACAGGGAGGGAGGGAGGGAGGGAGACTGACACAGACAGGGAGAGAGGGAGGGAGGGAGGGAGACTGTCAGACAGACAGGGAGTGGAGGGAGGGAGACTGTCAGACAGACAGGGAGGGAGACTGTCAGACAGACAGGGGAGGGAGACTGTCAGACAGGACAGGGAGGAGACTGTCAGACAGACAGGGAGGGAGACTGTCAGACAGACAGGGAGGGGTGGAGGGAGGAAGGGAGACTGTCAGACAGACAGGGAGGAAGGGAGACTGTCAGACAGACAGGGAGGGAGGGAGACTGTCAGACAGACGGGGAGGGAGGGGAGGGAGGGAGACTGTCAGACAGACAGGGGAGGGAGGGAGGGAGGGAGACTGTCAGACAGACGGGGAGGGAGGGAGGGAGGGAGACTGTCAGACAGACGGGGAGGGAGGGAGGGAGGAGGGAGGGAGACTGTCAGACAGACAGGGAGGAGACTGTCAGACAGACAGGGAGGGAGACTGTCAGACAGACAGGGAGGGAGACTGTCAGACAGACAGGGAGCGAGGGAGACTGTCAGACAGACAGGGAGCGAGGGAGACTGTCAGACAGACAGGGAGCGAGGAGACTGTCAGACAGACAGGGAGCGAGGGAGACTGTCAGACAGACAGGGAGCGAGGGGAGACTGTCAGACAGACAGGGAGCGAGGGAGACTGTCAGACAGACAGGGAGCGAGGAGACTGTCAGACAGACAGGGAGAGAGGAGACTGTCAGACAGACAGGGAGAGAGGGAGACTGTCAGACAGACAGGGAGAGAGGGAGACTGTCAGACAGACAGGGAGAGAGGGAGATTGTCAGACAGACAGGGTACACACATCCCTGTCTGTATCCTCAGTACCTCACACTATGGATGCCTTGTTGATGGTCATCATGGCCTCTGGGGCTGCTGTGCCGTTGAACTGGCCAATCGTCAAGCAGGAGATCTTACCGTCACCATTCACTTGCAAGTTAATGATGTCATAGTAGCCGTTCTGGAAGAATAAAGGTTCTTTGGTGTGGGAGACGTCAAACTACACGTTCCTCAGGTAGTACATCAACTAGAGAAGAAAGGAGAAGATGGACAATATTAAAACATTCAGCAGTTACAACTGCGATGAACACACACACACACACATACACAGGCACACCTGTCAGGGCTCAATGCTGGTGACATCAGCACAGCTGTTGTTGAAGGGCCCCTGGCAAGGCTCAGAGATCTCCATGTTATGCATGGCATGGGACACAGTGGACAAAGCCTTTTACACACTGCAATGCATAATATCAGAATCGCCATATCTACCTGTATGTGAGGTGTAGTTGGGTCATGTCAGAGTAGGTATCACCATATCTACCTGTATGTGAGGTGTAGCAGGGTCACATCAGAGTAGGTATCACCATATCTACCTGTATGTGAGGTGTAGCAGGGTCACATCAGAGTAGGTATCCTCATATCTACCTGTATGTGAGGTGTAGCTGGGTCACATCAGAGTAGGTATCACCATATCTACCTGTATGTGAGGTGTAGCAGGGTCACGGTCAGAGTAGGTATCACCATATCTACCTGTATGTGAGGTGTAGCAGGGTCACGTCAGAGTAGGTATCACTCATATCTACCTGTATGTGAGGTGTAGCTGGGTCACGTCAGAGTAGGTATCACCATATCTACCTGTATGTGAGGTGTAGCAGGGTCACGTCAGAGTAGGTATCACCATATCTACCTGTATGTGAGGTGTAGCTGGGTCACGTCAGAGTAGGTATCACCATATCTACCTGTATGTGAGGTGTAGCAGGGTCACGTCAGAGTAGGTATCACAATATCTACCTGTATGTGAGTTGTAGCTGGGTCAGCGTCAGAGTAGGTATCACCATATCTACCTGTATGTGAGGTGTAGCTGGGTCACGTCAGAGTAGGTATCACCATATCTACCTGTATGTGAGGTGTAGCTGGGTCACGTCAGAGTAGGTATCACCATATCTACCTGTATGTGAGGTGTAGCTGGGTCACGTCAGAGTAGGTATCACCATATCTACCTGTATGTGAGGTGTAGCTGGGTCATCGCCAGAGTAGGTATCACCAGTATCTACCTGTATGTGAGGTGTAGCTGGGTCACGCCAGAGTAGGTATCACCATATCTACCTGTATGTGAGGTGTAGCTGGGTCACGTCAGAGTAGGTATCACCATATCTACCTGTATGTGAGGTGTAGCTGGGTCACGCTGCAGAGTAGGTATCACCATATCTACCTGTATGTGAGGTGTAGCAGGGTCACGTCAGAGTAGGTATCACCATATCTACCTGTATGTGAGGTGTAGCAGGGTCACGCTCAGAGTAGGTATCACCATATCTACCTGTATGTGAGGTGTAGCTGGGTCACGTCAGAGTAGGTATCACCATATCTACCTGTATGTGAGGTGTAGCTGGGTCACGCTAGTAGTAGGTATCACCATATCTACCTGTATGTGAGGTGTAGCTGGGTCACGTCAGAGTAGGTATCACCATATCTACCTGTATGTGAGGTGTAGCTGGGTCACGCTCAGAGTAGGTATCACCATATCTACCTGTATGTGAGGTGTAGCTGGGTCACGCTCAGAGTAGGTATCACTCATATCTACCTGTATGTGAGGTGTAGCTGGGTCACGTCAGAGTAGGTATCACCATATCTACCTGTAATGTGAGGTGTAGCTGGGTCACGTCAGAGTAGGTATCACCATATCTACCTGTATGTGAGGTGTAGCTGGGTCACGTCAGAGTAGGTATCACCATATCTACCTGTATGTGAGGTAGTTAGCTGGGTCACGCCAGAGTAGGTATCACCATATCTACCTGTATGTGAGGTGTAGCTGGGTCAAGCGTCAGAGTAGGTATCACCATATCTACCTGTATGTGAGGTGTAGCTGGGTCACATCAGAGTAGGTATCACCATATCTACCTGTATGTGAGGTGTAGCAGGGTCACGTCAGAGTAGGTATCACCATATCTACCTGTATGTGAGGTGTAGCTGGGTCACGTCAGAGTAGGTATCACCATATCTACCTGTATGTGAGGTGTAGCTGGGTCACGCTCAGAGTAGGTATCACCATATCTACCTGTATGTGAGGTGTAGCTGGGTCACGTCAGAGTAGGTATCACCATATCTACCTGTATGTGAGGTGTAGCTGGGTCACGTCAGAGTAGGTATCACCATATCTACCTGTATGTGAGGTGTAGCTGGGTCACGTCAGAGTAGGTATCACCATATCTACCTGTATGTGAGGTGTAGCAGGGTCACGTCAGAGTAGGTATCACTCATATCTACCTGTATGTGAGGTGTAGCTGGGTCACGTCAGAGTAGGTATCACCATATCTACCTGTATGTGAGGTGTAGCTGGGTCACGTCAGAGTAGGTATCACCATATCTACCTGTATGTGAGGTGTAGCAGGGTCACGTCAGAGTAGGTATCACTCATATCTACCTGTATGTGAGGTGTAGCTGGGTCACATCAGAGCAGGTATCCTCATATCTACCTGTATGTGAGGTGTAGCTGGGTCACATCAGAGTAGGTATCCTCATATCTACCTGTATGTGAGGTGTAGCTGGGTCACGTCAGAGTAGGTATCACCATATCTACCTGTATGTGAGGTGTAGCTAGGTCAGGTCAGAGTAGGTATCACCATATCTACCTGTATGTGAGGTGGAGCTGGGTCACATCAGAGTAGGTATCATAAAGATTCTCCAGGGACGTCTGCCCCAATACAGCCCCTCAGGTTCCCTCTGACTGCCCTGGAAAGGGTTGTGTTGTCCCTAATGTTGCTTGTTGCCTGGCCATTTCTTTCGCCAGCCTCAGAGCCTGGCCATAGTCCAGTGTGGAGTTGAAGGCCCTTTCCCAGAATTCCTCAGTGAGCGTATCATCGTAGGGGTTGTGTTTAGCAGGTGACACTGGAGGCCGAATCCCAGAGTACCACCCAGCACTGAACTCACCGAGACACAGAAAACCCCACATCATCAGACTATCAACACCCAACAAATCAGGGAACACTGCTTTGAATATAAAACGGTCACTCTGCTGACTAATTCTATGGTACCTGTGACCCCAGGTTGAACCCTAACCCCGAGTTGACCCCTCACCCCAGGCTGGTTGAGTGTGGAGGTGACCCAGGCCTCGCTGGTGATCCAGGTGCGGTTGGTGACATTGTGTTGGACCAGCTCCTGGATCACAGGGCGCAGGTCCACTTCAGAGGAGCACATTACAATGACTCCACAATACACTGGATGTCCCCTGGAGAACTCACCTGCACAGGAGATTCCAACACTTTATTAACCTGTTTATGGTACAAGCAAACTGTATTAACTTGTTTATGGTACAAGCAAACTGTTAACTTGTTTATGGTACAAGCAAACTGTATTAACTTGTTTATGTACAAGCAAACTGTATAACTTGTTTATGGTACAAGCAAACTGTATTAACTTGTTTATGGTACAAGCAAACTGTTAACTTGTTTATGGTACAAGCAAACTGTTAACTTGTTTATGGTACAAGCAAACTGTATTAACTTGTTTATGGTACAAGCAAACTGTATTAACTTGTTTATGGTACAATCAAACTGTATTAACTTGCTTATGGTACAAGCAAACTGTATTAACTTGTTTATGTACAAGCAAACTGTTAACTTGTTTATGGTACAAGCAAACTGATGGAGAAATAGAGGAAAAGAGAGAGAAGAGAAGCAGACAGAGAGAGACAGAAAGAGATACAGAAAGAGAAAGTCATACTG
>NW_027015973.1:0-10665 GCF_036934945.1 Oncorhynchus masou masou | reverse complement strand
AAGGTTAGGCTTGCACAGATCGGGAGGACCTTAGGAACAGTCCTGTGTTTGAATTGTCCTTCTAAACCTAACGGTTCCGCCGCTGTCACCCAAAATCCAATGACATTGTGGTGCAGGCATCATTGTGGGCCTATTTTTCTCATGGTCGCTGCGCTCAGACCGAGCGAGCTACGGTCAAGAGGGGCACCTCGTTGGACTCGGCACGGCCTTGGGATTATGTTTATGCCATTGCCTGCTCTCTGTGTCTTTAAACACCACGCTTTGTCACTCCATCCTTGCTGTGTGTGTGTGTGAGAGCTTTTCTTTGACATCTGTTGGGAAAAATGACTGATTTACAGTTCATGGGGGTTGTCTAATCACACATATGAAGTTTTGGACAGATCTGATTTTTTTAACCCTTCCAAACAGCCCCTGAGTCACCAATTATGGCACTTCCGGTTGGCACAGGAAGCTATAAATACACACATGTCTTGACTGACATAGAAACCTAGGGAATCCTGAGTTTTAAGTCTTTCATGATTGAAGTGTTGATCCACACAGGGTTGAATAATGCAGAGGCCTCGCTGCCTAAGTGATGTACATCCAAATACCTTTTGGGTCAATCACTCCCTTCAGTTGCTAGGAAGCTTTAGGAGTAGGTAGACCTCATAGTGGTCTGATGGAATGTCATAGAAGACAGAGTTCATACAGCATTATAACCCATATAGACTCCAGGTTGTATTTGGGGAGGCAGAGGCAATGTGTTCCTATGGGAGAAGTCAATGCACACTGTTTTTTTGTAGCCACTAACTGCTCAACAGAAAGACAATACCACAGTCAAGGTTAACACTGCCACTGAATGAGGACACAGGAACTGTCCATATTGAATGTCTATTTAAACCTAACGATTCCATCATGTCCACCCAAAATCCAATGACATTGTGGTGCAGGCATCATTGTGGGCTATTTTTCTCATGGTCGCTGCGCTCAGACCGAGCGAGCTACGGTCAAGAGGGGCACCTCGTTGGACTCGGCACGGCCTTGGGATTATGTTTATGCCATTGCCTGCTCTCTGTGTCTTTAAACACCACGCTTTGTCACTCCATCCTTGCTGTGTGTGTGTGTGAGAGCTTTTCTTTGAAACATCTGTTGGGAAAAATGACTGATTTACAGTTCATGGGGTTGTCTAATCACACAGATGAAGTTTTGGACAGATCTGATTTTTTAACCCTTCCAAACAGCCCCTGAGTCACCAATTATATGGCCTTCCGGTTGGCACAGGAAGCTATAAACCACACATAATGTGACTGACATAGAAACCCTGGGAGATCCTGAGTTTTAAGTCTTTAAGTTGAGAATTGACTGATCTACACAGGGTTGAATAATGCAGAGGCCTCGTCACCTTTCGAGGAGTGATGTACATCCAAATACCTTTTGGGTCAATCTAACCACTTCCGGTTGCTCCAGGAAGCTTAGAATCGACACAGTGACCTCATAGTGGTCTGATATCAAATGACGTACTGGTGAAGGCTTCATATTGGGCCTATTTTTCTCATGGTCGCTGCGCTCAGACCGAGCGAGCTACGGTCAAGCGGGGCGCCTCGTTGGACTCGGCACAGTCTGGACACTATGGTGATGCCATTGTTTGTGTTGATTTCAGAATGTCCATTTGGTCATGTTTTCTCACTTTTGCAAAGTCACTGTGCATTTGCCATATGGTTAACTGGGCAGTCACCATCACCAATTTGTCATGCCATAAAAATCATGCAGGAATGCCAAATTGACTGGCCCGATGACCTCAGGATGGCTGGGCAGTGATTTTGGTACCTCTCCATCGCTCGTTTGGGTTGATTTCAGAATGTCGCTTTTGGTGATGGTACCTCACTGTTAAAACATATTGCAAATGTTCCTTACTTTTTGCAAAGTCACTGAAAATTTTTGCAGGAATGCCAATTGACTGGCCCGATGACCTCGGGATGGCTGGGCAGTGATACTGGTACCTCTCCATGGCTCGTTAGGGTTGATTTCAGAATGTCCATTTGGTGATGGTTCTCACTCTTTCAAAGTCATGTGCATTTGCCATATGGTTAACTACTTTTGCAAAGTCATAAAAATCATTGCAGGAATGCTTGACTGGCCCGATGACCTCGGGATGGCTGGGCAGTGATACTGGTACCTCTCCATGGCTCGTTGGGTTGATTTCAGAATGTCGCTTTTGGTGATGGTACCTCACTGTTAAAACATATTGCAAATGTTCCTTACTTTTGCAAAGTCACTGAAAATTTTTGCAGGAATGCCAAATTGACTGGCCCGATGACCTCGGGATGGCTGGGCAGTGATACTGGTACCTCTCCATGGCTCGTTTGGGTTGATTTCAGAATGTCGCTTTTGGTGATGGTACCTCACTGTTAAAACATATTGCAAATGTTCCTTACTTTTGCAAAGTCACTGAAAATTTGTGCAGGAATGCCAATTGACTGGCCCGATGAACTCGGGATGGCTTGGCAGTGATTCTGGTACCTCTCCATCACTCGTTAGGGTTGATTTCAGAATGTCCATTTGGTGATTTTTCTCACTCTTTCAAAGTCACTGTGCATTTGCCATATGGTTAACTGGGCAGTCACCATTACCAATTTGTCATGCCATAAAAATCATGCAGGAATGCCAAATTGACTGGCCCGATGACATAGGGATGTCTGGGCAGTGATACTGGTACCTCTCCATCGCTCGTTTGGGTTGATTTCAGAATGTCGCTTTTGGTGATGGTACCTCACCACTTAAACATATTGCTAATGGACAAGAGTCACCTGCAAGTCACCATCCATCAGTCAATTTGATATCATTCTGACACCAAACTGATACAAACTGACACCAAACCCACTTTTCCCAACTCATTTAGGAGCCAAGTATAACATACTTCAGAGCTGGCCCAAAATTCACAAGGCCTTCGGTACAAAACATTAAAAAACCATAAAACACATAGTTACTTTCTAGCTGCGGGGCCAGTTCGGACATTATGTGTAGTCCTATGTGAGGCGACCCCGAATCCCGAGTTTCGGCCCGATAGGTCATTTGGTGTCCGAGTAAAAGCCTAATTGGTGCTGAAAATCCACTTTTTTCAATGCCTTGCTACGGGGTCCTTTGAATGAGCTATCGGACCGAGATGTTGGGTTCTGTCTCTATGGGCCGAGACGGTCACAATGCACCTAGTCTTGTGTCTCTGGGACATTTCTAAATGTCGCCATTTTCGTAATGGTCAAAATGAATTGAAGTCATTGCAAATGTTCGACGCTGTTTCTCGGTCCGAGAACCTCCTAGAGCGCCGTAACTCACCACGCACTATCTACCTGAGGTCTAGAACAGGATTCTAAAGTTTCGGAACTCTAGGTCTGACGGTTCTTTTTAGCTCGAACAAAGCTAACTATTGGAGGCACTGTCAGTCTCTACACACCCCAATACGTCCCTCCATCCAAGTTGTGTATCTGTGTGATTTATTTTTCCTTTGAATTTTTATGGGAAAAATGACTGATTTACAGTTCATGGGGTTGTCTAATCACACATATGAAGTTTTGGACAGATCTGATTTTTTTAACCCTTCCAAACAGCCCCTGAGACACCAATTATGGCACTTCCGGTTGGCACAGGAAGCTATAAATACACATGTCTTGACTGACATAGAAACCTAGGAATCCTGAGTTTTAAGTCTTTAAGTTGAGAATTGACTGATCTACACAGGGTTGAAAAATGCAGAGGCCTCGGCACCTTTCGAGGTGATGTACATCCAAATACCTTTTGGGTCAATTTAACCACTTCCGGTTGCTCCAGGAAGCTTAGAATCGACACAGGTAGACCTCATAGTGGTCTGATGGAATGTCATAGAAGACAGGTTCATACAGCATTCATAACCCATAAAGACCCCAGGTTGTATTTAGGGGAGCAGGCAATGTATTCCTATGGGGAGAGAAGTCAATGCACACTGTTTTTTTGTAAACACCTTCTTTTAACTGTGAAAGGTTAATGCCACACAGTCAAGGTTAGGCTTGCACAGATCGGGAGGACCTTAGGAACAGTCCTGTGTTTGAATTGTCCTTCTAAACCTAACGGTTCCGCCGCTGTCACCCAAAATCCAATGACATTGTGGTGCAGGCATCATTGTGGGCCTATTTTTCTCATGGTCGCTGCGCTCAGACCGAGCGAGCTACGGTCAAGAGGGGCACCTCGTTGGACTCGGCACGGCCTTGGGATTATGTTTATGCCATTGCCTGCTCTCTGTGTCTTTAAACACCACGCTTTGTCACTCCATCCTTGCTGTGTGTGTGTGTGAGAGCTTTTCTTTGACATCTGTTGGGAAAAATGACTGATTTACAGTTCATGGGGGTTGTCTAATCACACATATGAAGTTTTGGACAGATCTGATTTTTTTAACCCTTCCAAACAGCCCCTGAGTCACCAATTATGGCACTTCCGGTTGGCACAGGAAGCTGTAACTCAACATACATCCTCATTGGGCTATTCCATTAGAGAATCCTGAGTTTTAAGTCTTTACCATGAAAACTGACTGATTTACACAGGGTTCAATGCAATATGTCCATCAAATTGCAGGCAGTGTATGGGTATACACTTTTAGGGCGATTTGAACCACTTCCGGTTGGTCCAGGAAGCTTAGAATCGACACAGGTAGACCTTATAGTGGTCTGATGGACTGGTACCAAAGACAGGTTCATACAACATTCATAACCCATATAGACTCCAGGTTGTATTTAGTGGAGCAGCCAATATATTCCTATGGGGAGAGAAGTCAATGAACACTGTTTTTATGTAAACACCTTCTTTTGACTGTGAAGGGTTAATGTCACACGGTCAAGGATAGGCTTGGACAGATCAGGAGGACCTTAGGAACAGTCCTGTGGTTGAATTGTCTTTCTAAACCTAACGGTTCCGCCGCTGTCACCCAAAATCAAATGACGTACTGGTGAAGGCTTAATATTGGGCCTATTTTTCTCATGGTCGCCGCGCTCAGACCGAGCGAGCTACGGTCAGCGGGGCACCTCGTTGGACTCGGCACAGTCTGGACTCTATGGTGATGCCATTGTTTGTGTTGATTTCAGAATGTCCATTTGGTCATGTTTTCTCACTTTTGCAAAGTCACTGTGCATTTGCCATATGGTTAACTGGGCAGTCACCATCACCAATTTGTCATGCCATAAAAATCATGCAGGAATGCCAAAATGACTGGCCCGATGACATAGGGATGGCTGGGCAGTGATTTTGGTACCTCTCCATCGCTCGTTTGGGTTGATTTCAGAATGTCGCTTTTGGTGATGGTACCTCACTGTTAAACATATTGCAAATGTTCCTTACTTTTGCAAAGTCACAAAAAATTCTTGCAGGAATGCCAAATTGACTGGCCCGATGACCTCGGGATGGCTGGGCAGTGATACTGGTACCTCTCCATCGCTCGTTTGGGCTGATTTCAGAATGTCCATTTGGTGATTTTCTCACTCTTTCAAAGTCACTGTGCATTTGCCATATGGTTAACTGGGCAGTCACCATCACCAATTTGTCATGCTATAAAAATCATGCAGGAATGCCAAATTGACTGGCCCGATGACCTCAGGATGGCTGGGCAGTGATACTGGTACCTCTCCATCGCTCGTTTGGGTTGATTTCAGAATGTCGCTTTTGGTGATGGTACCTCACTGTTAAAACATTTGCAAAACATATTTGCAAATGGTTAACTGGGCAGTTACTTTTGCAAAGTCACTGAAAATTTGTGCAGGAATGCCAAATTGACTGGCCCGATGACCTCAGGATGGCTGGGCAGTGATACTGGTACCTCTCCATGGCTCGTTTGGGTTGATTTCAGAATGTCGCTTTTGGTGATGGTACCTCACTGTTAAAACATATTGCAAATGTTCCTTACTTTTGCAAAGTCACTGAAAATTTTGCAGGAATGCCAAATTGACTGGCCCGATGACCTCAGGATGGCTGGGCAGTGATACTGGTACCTCTCCATGGCTCGTTTGGGTTGATTTCAGAATGTCGCTTTTGGTGATGGTACCTCACTGTTAAAACATATTGCAAATGTTCCTTACTTTTGCAAAGTCACTGAAAATTTTGCAGGAATGCCAAATTGACTGGCCCGATGAACTCGGGATGGCTGGGCAGTGATTCTGGTACCTCTCCATCACTCGTTAGGGTTGATTTCAGAATGTCCATTTGGTCATGTTTTCTCACTTTTGCAAAGTCACTGTGCATTTGCCATATGGTTAACTGGGCAGTCACCATCACCAATTTGTCATGCCATAAAAATCATGCAGGAATGCCAAATTGACTGGCCCGATGACATAGGGATGTCTGGGCAGTGATACTGGTACCTCTCCATCGCTCGTTTGGGTTGATTTCAGAATGTCGCTTTGGTGATGGTACCTCACCGCTTAAACATATTGCTAATGGACAAGAGTCACCTGCAAGTCACCGTCCATCAGTCAATTTGATATCATTCTGACACCAAACTGATACAAACTGACACCAAACCCACTTTTCCCAACTCATTTAGGAGCCAAGTATAACATACTTCAGAGCTGGCCCAAAATTCACAAGGCCTTCGGTACAAAACATTAAAAAACCATAAAACACATAGTTACTTTCTAGCTGCGGGGCCAGTTCGGACATTATGTGTAGTCCTATGTGAGGCGACCCCGAATCCCGAGTTTCGGCCGATAGGTCATTTGGTGTCCGAGTAAAAGCCTAATTGGTGCTGAAAATCCACTTTTTTCCATGCCTTGCTACGGGGTCCTTGAATGAGCTATCGGACCGAGATGTTGGGTTCTGTCTCTATGGGCCGAGACGGTCACAATGCACCTAGTCTTGTGTCTCTGGGACATTTCTAAATGTCGCCATTTTCGTAATGGTCAAAATGAATTGAAGTCATTGCAAATGTTCGACGCTGTTTCTCGGTCCGAGAACATTCTAGAGCGCCGTAACTCACCACGCACTATCTACCTGAGGTCTAGAACAGGATTCTAAAGTTTCGGAACTCTAGGTCTGACGGTTCTTTTTTAGCTCGAACAAAGCTAACTATTGGAGGCACTGTCAGTCTCTACACACCCCAATACGTCCCTCCATCCAAGTTGTGTATCTGTGTGATTTATTTTTCCTTTGAATTTTTATGGGAAAAATGACTGATTTACAGTTCATGGGGGTTGTCTAATCACACATATGAAGTTTTGGACAGATCTGATTTTTTTAACCCTTCCAAACAGCCCCTGAGACACCAATTATGGCACTTCCGGTTGGCACAGGAAGCTATAAATACACACATGTCTTGACTGACATAGAAACCTAGGGAATCCTGAGTTTTAAGTCTTTAAGTTGAGAATTGACTGATCTACACAGGGTTGAATAATGCAGAGGCCTCGGCACCTTTCGAGGTGATGTACATCCAAATACCTTTTGGGTCAATTTAACCACTTCCGGTTGCTCCAGGAAGCTTAGAATCGACACAGGTAGACCTCATAGTGGTCTGATGGAATGTCATAGAAGACAGGTTCATACAGCATTCATAACCCATAAAGACCCCAGGTTGTATTTAGGGGAGCAGGCAATGTATTCCTATGGGGAGAGAAGTCAATGCACACTGTTTTTTTGTAAACACCTTCTTTTAACTGTGAAAGGTTAATGCCACACAGTCAAGGTTAGGCTTGCACAGATCGGGAGGACCTTAGGAACAGTCCTGTGTTTGAATTGTCCTTCTAAACCTAACGGTTCCGCCGCTGTCACCCAAAATCAAATAACATTGTGGTGCAGGCTTCATTGTGGGCCTATTTTTCTCATGGTCGTTGCGCTCAGACCGAGCGAGCTACGGTCAAGCGGGGCACCTCGTTGGACTCGGCACGGCCTTGGGATTATGTTTATGCCATTGCCTGCTCTCTGTGTCTTTAAACACCACGCTTTGTCACTCCATCCTTGCTGTGTGTGTGTGTGAGAGCTTTTCTTTGACATCTGTTGGGAAAAATGACTGATTTACAGTTCATGGGGGTTGTCTAATCACACATATGAAGTTTTGGACAGATCTGATTTTTTTAACCCTTCCAAACAGCCCCTGAGTCACCAATTATGGCACTTCCGGTTGGCACAGGAAGCTATAAATACACACATGTCTTGACTGACATAGAAACCTAGGGAATCCTGAGTTTTAAGTCTTTAAGTTGAGAATTGACTGATCTACACAGGGTTGAATAATGCAGAGGCCTCGGCACCTTTCGAGGTGATGTACATCCAAATACCTTTTGGGTCAATCTAACCACTTCCGGTTGCTCCAGGAAGCTTAGAATCGACACAGGTAGACCTCATAGTGGTCTGATGGAATGTCATAGAAGACAGGTTCATACAGCATTCATAACCCATAAAGACCCCAGGTTGTATTTAGGGGAGCAGGCAATGTATTCCTATGGGGAGAGAAGTCAATGCACACTGTTTTTTTGTAAACACCTTCTTTTAACTGTGAAAGGTTAATGCCACACAGTCAAGGTTAGGCTTGCACAGATCGGGAGGACCTTAGGAACAGTCCTGTGTTTGAATTGTCCTTCTAAACCTAACGGTTCCGCCGCTGTCACCCAAAATCCAATGACATTGTGGTGCAGGCATCATTGTGGGCCTATTTTTCTCATGGTCGTTGCGCTCAGACCGAGCGAGCTACGGTCAAGAGGGGCACCTCGTTGGACTCGGCACGGGCTTGGGATTATGTTTATGCCATTGCCTGCTCTCTGTGTCTTTAAACACCACGCTTTGTCACTCCATCCTTGCTGTGTGTGTGAGAGCTTTTCTTTGACATCTGTTGGGAAAAATGACTGATTTACAGTTCATGGGGGTTGTCTAATCACACATATGAAGTTTTGGACAGATCTGATTTTTTTAACCCTTCCAAACAGCCCCTGAGTCACCAATTATGGCACTTCCGGTTGGCACAGGAAGCTATAAATACACACATGTCTTGACTGACATAGAAACCTAGGGAATCCTGAGTTTTAAGTCTTTAAGTTGAGAATTGACTGATCTACACAGGGTTGAATAATGCAGAGGCCTCGGCACCTTTCGAGGTGATGTACATCCAAATACCTTTTGGGTCAATCTAACCACTTCCGGTTGCTCCAGGAAGCTTAGAATCGACACAGGTAGACCTCATAGTGGTCTGATGGAATGTCATAGAAGACAGGTTCATACAGCATTCATAACCCATAAAGACCCCAGGTTGTATTTAGGGGAGCAGGCAATGTATTCCTATGGGGAGAGAAGTCAATGCACACTGTTTTTATGTAAACACCTTCTTTTAACTGTGAAAGGTTAATGCCACACAGTCAAGGTTAGGCTTGCACAGATCGGGAGGACCTTAGGAACAGTCCTGTGTTTGAATTGTCCTTCTAAACCTAACGGTTCCGCCGCTGTCACCCAAAATCAAATGACATTGTGGTGCAGGCTTCATTGTGGGCCTATTTTTCTCATGGTCGCTGCGCTCAGACCGAGTGAGCTACGGTCAAGCGGGGCACCTCGTTGGACTCGGCCCTGCCTTGGGATTATGTTTATGCCATTGCCTGCTCTCTGTGTCTTTAAACACCACGCTTTGTCACTCCATCCTTGCTGTGTGTGTGTGTGTGAGAGCTTTTCTTTGACATCTGTTGGGAAAAATGACTGATTTACAGTTCATGGGGGTTGTCTAATCACACATATGAAGTTTTGGACAGATCTGATTTTTTTAACCCTTCCAAACAGCCCTGAGACACCAATTATGGCACTTCCGGTTGGCACAGGAAGCTATAAATAAACTCATATCCTCATTGGGGTATGCCTTTACAGAATCCTGAGTTTTAAGTCTTTACGTTAAGAACTGAGTTATTTACGGAGGGTTTAGTGAGTGTGTGTTATTTCAGAAAATCATAGAAAATCACAGAAATGTCGAGAGCTCCGCAGCACATTTTAAAAATACTCGTATGAACACCCTGCAACTGGATCTGTAACCGTTGAAAAAAAAAACACCTATATCTGAACATCACGATCTGGTCAACGTACGATTTCTCGTAAATGACGATAGATAAATGGCCGATTTTTTTATTGACACCGGAGGCTCCTTGACTTTGACGTGAAGTGAAAAAAATCTTTTCTCTATTTTCATTTTGGACCTTTAATCCCAGAAATATGGCCATAACTCAAAACCGTTGAGGCCTAGACGCCATCTTGTTCGGGGCCATCTTCCCATAATGCCAAACCTACGCCCACCAAGTTTCGGCTTCGAAATATTTTCGGTTTTCGAGATATGGCACGCCGTGATTCGTGATGTTTTGTCCAATAGCAATATGATTGCTTATGCCCTCTTGTGGGATATTTCGGCATTGCGCAAAATGGGCTAAAATTTGTTTATTTTATTAAACGAAAACCGAATGTCCGACAAAGTTCATTTGATGACTTCCGGTAGGTCTGGCCCTACCGCCGGCCCGACGCCTTCCCCCGAATTTTTAAAATGTTTTCGGACGTCTAGTAAGGGACCGTACAGTTCCAATAGGGACTTTCTCACAACTATACGGTGATTGTCGAAAATGTTCCCTTAAGGTGCAGTCTGCAATAGCAAGTAAACAGCCCCGTGTGTTATTATATGTCTTCCGCCCAGCAGCCAAGTAGCCCTACAGCCCT
>NW_027015972.1:0-10666 GCF_036934945.1 Oncorhynchus masou masou | reverse complement strand
AGGCGAAGGAGAGTCGTACCAAAATGCAGCGTGTAGATTGCGATCCATGTTTAATGAAAACGTAAAACACGAATCAATACAAATACTACAAAACAAAAAGAACGTAACGAAAACAGCCTATACTAGTGAAAACTAACATAGAGACAGAAACAAGGACACTAAGGACAATCACCCACGAAACACACAAAGAATATGGCTACCTAAATATGGTTCCCAATCAGAGACAACGATAATCACCTGACTCTGATTGAGAACCGCCTCAGGCAGCCAATGACTATGCTATACACCCCACACAACCCCAAGACGAAACACACCACAAATAAACCCATGTCACACCCTGGCCTGACCCAATAAATGAAGATAAACATAACAAATATTGACCAGGGCGTGACAATTATTCTGACATTTCACATTCTTAAAATAAAGTGATCATCCTATCCGACATAAGACAGGGAATTTTTACTTGGATTAAATGTCAGGAATTGTGAAAAACTGAGTTTAAATGTATTTGACTAAGGTGTATGTAAACTGCCGACTTCAACTGTATATATATATATATATATATATATACAGAACCTTGCGAAAGTATTCGGCCCCCTTGAACTTTGCGACCTTTTGCCACATTTCAGGCTTCAAACATAAAGATATAAAACTGTATTTTTTTTATGAAGAATCAACAACAAGTGGGACACAATCATGAAGTGGAACGACATTTATTGGATATTTCAAACTTTTTTAACAAATTAAAAACTGAAAAATTGGGCGTGGCAAAATTATTCAGCCCCTTTACTTTCAGTGCAGCAAACTCTCTCCAGAAGTTCAGTGAGGATCTCTGAATGATCCAATGTTGACCTAAATGACTAATGATGATAAATACAATCCACCTGTGTGTAATCAAGTCTCCGTATAAATGCACCTGCACTGTGATAGTCTCAGAGGTCCGTTAAAAGCTCAGAGAGCATCATGAAGAACAAGGAACACACCAGGCAGATCCGAGATACTGTTGTGAAGAAGTTTAAAGCCGGATTTGGATACAAAAAGATTTCCAAAGCTTTAAACATCCCAAGGAGCACTGTGCAAGCGATAATATTGAAATGTAAGGAGTATCAGACCACTGCAAATCTACCAAGACCTGGCAGTCCCTCTTAACTTTCAGCTCATACAAGGAGAAGACTGATCAGAGATGCAGCCAAGAGGCCCATGATCACTCTGGATGAACTGCAGAGATCTACAGCTGAGGTGGGAGACTCTGTCCATAGGACAACAATCAGTCGTATATTGCACAAATCTGGCCTTTATGGAAGAGTGGCAAGAAGAAAGCCATTTCTTAAAGATATCCATAAAAAGTGTCATTTAAAGTTTGCCACAAGCCACCTGGGAGACACACCAAACATGTGGAAGAAGGTGCTCTGGTCAGATGAAACCAAAATTGAACTTTTGGGCAACAATGCAAAACGTTATGTTTGGCGTAAAAGCAACACAGCTCATCACCATGAACACACCATCCCCACTGTCAAACATGGTGGTGGCAGCATCATGGTTTGGGCCTGCTTTTCTTCAGCAGGGACAGGGAAGATGGTTAAAATTGATGGGAAGATGGATGGAGCCAAATACAGGACCATTCTGGAAGAAAACCTGATGGAGTCTGCAAAAGACCTGAAACTGGGACGGAGATTTGTCTTCCAACAAGACAATGATCCAAAACATAAAGCAAAATCTACAATGGAATGGTTCAAAAATAAACATATCCAGGTGTTAGAATGGCCAAGTCAAAGTCCAGACCTGAATCCAATCGAGAATCTGTGGAAAGAACTGAAAACTGCTGTTCACAAATGCTCTCCATCCAACCTCACTGAGCTCGAGATGTTTTGCAAGGAGGAATGGGAAAAGATTTCAGTCTCTCGATGTGCAAAACTGATAGAGACACACCCCAAGCGACTTACAGCTGTAATCGCAGCAAAAGGTGGCGCTACAAAGTATTAACTTAAGGGGGCTGAATAATTTTGCACGCCCAATTTTTCAGTTTTTGATTTGTTAAAAAAGTTTGAAATATCCAATAAATGTCGTTCCACTTCATGATTGTGTCCCACTTGTTGTTGATTCTTCACAAAAAATACAGTTTTATATCTTTATGTTTGAAGCCTGAAATGTGGCAAAAGGTCGCAAAGTTCAAGGGGGCCGAATACTTTCGCAAGGCACTGTATATATGGCCACTGACCCCCTGCAGTTCCTTACCCCGCTTGACCCCTGCCTCCTGCCCTATATAGTGCACTACTTTAGAACCAAGCCTAAACTGAGCCTGGTGAAAAGTAGTGCACTATATAGGGAATAGGTGCTATTTGAGACGCATTCCAGAGAGTGCGCTATAGGATTTAAATGCTCCAAAGGCTCCTACCACTCCTCCATTTGTCACTCTTAACAAGATCAATCTTCAACCAGTCATTGGGTGCCATTGGAGGTGTTTGAGGGGTCACTGCCAATCCACACACACACACTCCCACACACATACATACACACACAGGCAGAGCTGATAATCTATTGATAGGATGATTTTGGGTCATTTAAAGCCATTACTGCCGGTCCATTACTGCCAGACTCCTCCACTCCCCAGCTGACTACTGTTGGCCTAGCTGGCCCTACCGTAGCAGAGCCACAAACTCACACACGCTTGGCGCTAACTTCATCACATTTAACATCAGTCCTTCCACCCAGCGCCCCACTCCCTCTGTCCCTGTGTGTTTTTTGTGTATGTAACACTGGAGGCTGCTGAGGGGAGAACGACTCATAATAATGTCTGGAATGGCGCTAACGGAATGGCATCAAACCATGTGTTTGATGTATTTGATGCCATTCCACCGATTCCGCTCCAGCCACTACCACGAGCCCTTCCTCCCCAATTAAGGTGCCACCAACCACCTGTGGTGTGTGAGTACGATCTGGCTGAGGGAGATGTCTTTTTTAATCTATTTCTGCATTTGTTCCCTGTTATTCCCCTCTCAGCCCTTTCTGTTCACCTATTTATTCACTTAATCCAATCAAATTTTTCTGAATTCAGTGAAAGCGGACATTACCCATCGTATTCAGCTCCCAGCCCAGTATCCATTGGGAGACATTTGGGTTTTATCATCAGGCCTCCTCTATGATGGATTGCAGTAATCTGGCAGAAAAAAGACACTGTTTTGTCATATTGGAGATGTGGGATCAGCTATTTGTAGTTTCTGCAGATGGATCCCAATTACACTGTGGCTGTCTGTGTAGTCTGTCATTCTGTTGCAATACTGCCATATTTTCTCTATGTGACAGGCTGACACGCTGTTATATTCTTTCTCTCACCGCGAGCTAGTAATGGACATACAGCACTATTTGGAATGACAGCAGGTGACATAGCCACCACACACACTACACACACAGTAAGCAGTATAGAGGATAGAGCACCTAACCATAGAGACTATTAGCAGTATAGAGGATAGAGCACCTAACCACAGAGACTGTTAACAGTATAGAGGATAGAGCACCAAAACACAGAGACTGTTAGCAGTATAGAGCATAGAGCACCAAACACAGAGACTGTTAGCAGAATAGAGGATAGAGCACCAAACCACATAGACTGTAAGCAGAATAGAGGATAGAGCACCTAACCAAAGAGACTGTTAGCAGTATCGAGGATAGAGCACAAACCACAGAGACTTTTAGCAGTATAGAGCATACAGCACCAAACCACAGAGACTGTTAGCAGTATCGAGGATAGAACACAAACCACAGAGACTTTTAGCAGTATAGAGCATACAGCACCAAACCACAGAGACTGTTAGCAGTATAGAGGTTAGAGCACCTAACCAAAGAGACTGTTAGCAGTATCGAGGATAGAACACAAACCACAGAGACTTTTAGCAGTATAGAGCATACAGCACCAAACCACAGAGACTGTTAGCAGTATAGACGTTAGAGCACCAAACAACAGAGATTGTTAGCAGTATAGAGCATTGAGCACCTAACTACAGAGACTGTTAGTGTTATAGATGATAGAGCACCTAATCACAGAGACTGTTAAATATATAGAGGATAGAGCACCTAACCACAGAGACTGTTAACAGTATAGAGGATAGAGCACCTAACCATATACAATCACTTATAGCAGATGGAGCACCTAAATACAGAGACTGTTAGTGTTATAGATGATAGGAGTTAAATCTAATCACAGAGACTGTTAAAGGGTATAGAGCATAGAGCACCTAACCACAGAGACTGTTAGCAGTATCGAGGATAGAGCACCTAACCACAGAGACTGTTAGCAGTATAGGAAGATAGAGCACCTAACCAAAGAGACTGTTAGCAGTATCGAGGATAGAGCACAAACCACAGAGACTGTTAGCAGTATCGAGGATAGAGCACAAACCACAGAGACTGTTAGCAGTATAGAGGTTAGAGCACCAAACCACAGAGACGGTTAGCAGTATAGAGCATAGAGCACCAAACCAATGAGACTGTTAGCAGTATAGAGAGTAGAGCACCTAACCCCAGAGATGATAGCAGTATAGATTATAGAGCACCTAACCACAGAGACTGTTAGCAGTATAGAGGATAGAGCACCTAACCACAGAGATTTTAACAGTATAGAGGATAGAGCACAAACCACAGAGACTTTTAGCAGTATAGAGCATACAGCACCAAACCACAGAGACTGTTAGCAGTATCGAGGATAGAACACAAACCACAGAGACTTTTAGCAGTATAGAGCATACAGCACCAAACCACAGAGACTGTTAGCAGTATAGAGGTTAGAGCACCTAACCAAAGAGACTGTTAGCAGTATCGAGGATAGAACACAAACCACAGAGACTTTTAGCAGTATAGAGCATACAGCACCAAACCACAGAGACTGTTAGCAGTATAGACGTTAGAGCACCAAACAACAGAGATTGTTAGCAGTATAGAGCATTGAGCACCTAACTACAGAGACTGTTAGTGTTATAGATGATAGAGCACCTAATCACAGAGACTGTTAACAGTATAGAGGATAGAGCACCTAACCACAGAGACTGTTAACAGTATAGAGGATAGAGCACCTAACCATAGAGACTGTTTGCAGTATAGAGGTTAGAGCACCTAAATACAGAGACTGTTAGTGTTATAGATGATAGAGCACCTAATCACAGAGACTGTTAGCAGTATAGAGCATAGAGCACCTAACCACAGAGACTGTTAGCAGTATCGAGGATAGAGCACCTAACCACAGAGACTGTTAGCAGTATAGAAGATAGAGCACCTAACCAAAGAGACTGTTAGCAGTATCGAGGATAGAGCACAAACCACAGAGACTGTTAGCAGTATCGAGGATAGAGCACAAACCACAGAGACTGTTAGCAGTATAGAGGTTAGAGCACCAAACCACAGAGACGGTTAGCAGTATAGAGCATAGAGCACCAAACCAATGAGACTGTTAGCAGTATAGAGAGTAGAGCACCTAACCCCAGAGATGATAGCAGTATAGATTATAGAGCACCTAACCACAGAGACTGTTAGCAGTATAGAGGATAGAGCACCTAACCACAGAGATTTTAACAGTATAGAGGATAGAGCACCTAACCACAGAGACTGTTAGCAGTATAGAGCATAGAGCACAAACCACAGAGACTGTTAGCAGTATAGAGCATAGAGCAACAAACCACAGAGATTGTGAGCAGTATATAGGATAGAGCACCAAACCACAGAGACAGTTAGCAGTATTTTTTATAGATCACCTAACCACAGAGACTGTTAGTGGTATAGAGGATAGAGCACCTCACCACAGAGACTATTAGCAGTAGTTAGGATAGAACACCTAACTCCAGAAACTGTTAGCGGTACAGAGGATAGAGAACCTAACCACAGAGACTGTTAGCAGTATGGAGGATAGAGCACCTAACCACAGAGACTGTTAACAGTATAGAGGATAGAGCACCTCACCACAGAGACTGTTAGCAGTATAGAGCATAGAGCACCAAACCACAGAGACTATTAGCAGTAGTAAGGATAGAGCACCTAACTACAGAAACTCTTAGCGGTATAGAGAATAGAGCACCGAACCACAGACACTATTAGCAGTAGTAAGAATAGAGCACCTAACTACAGATACTCTTAGCGGTATAGAGAATACAGCACCTAACCACAGAGACTGTTAGCAATATAGAGCTTAGAGCACCTCACCACAGAGACTGTTAGCAGTATAGAGCATAGAGCACCGAACCACAGACACTATTAGCAGTAGTAAGAATAGAGCACCTAACTACAGATACTCTTAGCGGTATAGAGAATACAGCACCTAACCACAGAGACTGTTAGCAATATAGGAGCTAGAGCACCTAAACCACAGAGACTGTGAGCAGTATAGATTATAGATCAACCTCAGAAACTTTAGGTGGTATAGAGGATAGAGCAATCAACCATTGAGATTCTTTATGAGCAGTTGTTAGGGATAGAGCACCTAACTACAGAAACTTGTTAAGTGTATAGAGGTTAGAGCACCTAACCACAGAGACTGTTATTAGCAGTAGTTACTCTTAGCAGTATAGAGGATAGGGCACCAAAACCACTTAGACTAGCTAACTCCAGAGACTGTTAGCAGTATAGAGGATGGAGCACCTAACCACAGATACTGTTAGCAGTATAGAATATAGCACCAACCACAGATACTGTTAGCAGTATAGATTATAGAGCACCTAACCACAGAGACTATTAGCAGTATATAGGATAGAGCACAAAACCACAGAGACTGTTAGCAGTATAGAGGATAGAGCACCTAACCACAGAGACTGTTAGCAGTATAGAGCAGAAACTGTTAGTGGTAGAAACCAACCACGGAGGCTGTTAGCAGCATAGAGCATAGAGCACCAAACCACCGAGACTGTTAGCAGTATAGAGGTTAGAGCACCAAACCACAGAGACTGCTAGCAGTATAGAGCATAGAGCACCTAACCACAGAGACTGTTAGTGGTATAGAGGATAGAGCACCTGACCACAGAGACTATTAGCCACTATAGAGGATAGAGCACCAAACCACAGAGAATGTTAGCAGTATAGATGTTAGAGCACCTAACCACAGAGACTGTTAGTGGTATAGATGATAGAGCACCTAATCACAGAGACTGTTAACAGTATCTACGATAGATCACCTAACCAAAGAGACTGTTAGCAGTATAGAGCATAGAGCACCTAACCACAGAGACTGTTAGCAGTATAGAGCAGAGAGCAGAAACCACAGAGGCTGTTAGCAGAATAGAGCATAGAGCACCAAACCAACGAGACTGTTAGCAGTATAGAGGTTAGAGCACCAAACCACAGAGACTGTTAGCAGTATAGAGGTTAGAGCACCTAACTACAGAGACTGTTAGTGGTATAGATGATAGAGCACCTAATCACAGAGACTATTAGCAGTAGTAAGGATAGAGCACCTAACTACAGAAACTCGTAGCGGTATAGAGAATACAGCACCGAACCACAGGGACTATTAGCAGTAGTAAGGATAGAGCACCTAACTACAGATACTCTTAGAGGTATAGAGAATACAGCACCTAACCACAGAGACTGTTAGCAATATAGAGCTTAGAGCAAAAAACCACAGAGGCTGTGAGCAGTATAGATTATAGAGCACCAAACCACAGAGAATGTTAGCAGTATAGAGAATAGGGCACCAAACTACAGAGACTGTTAGCAGTATAGAGGATAGTGTGCCAAATCACAGAGACTGTTAGCAGTATAGAGGATAGGGCACCTAACCACAGAGACTTTTAGCAGTATAGATCATGGAGCACCTAACCACAGATACTGTTAGCAGTATAGAGGATAGAGCACCAAACCACAGATACTGTTAGCAGTATAGATTATAGAGCATCTAATCACAGAGACTATTAGCAGTATAGAGGCTAGAGCATCAAACTACAGAGACTGTTAGTGGTATAGAGGATAGAGCACCTAACCACAGAGATTGTTAGTGGTATAGAGGATAGAGCACCAAACCACAGAGACTATTAGCAGTGGTTAGGATAGAGCACCTCACTACAGAAACTGTTAGTGGTATAGA
This sequence comes from Oncorhynchus masou masou, assembly GCF_036934945.1. NCBI lineage: Eukaryota > Metazoa > Chordata > Actinopteri > Salmoniformes > Salmonidae > Oncorhynchus > Oncorhynchus masou. Next base: position 2,607 of record NW_027015972.1, on the reverse strand, counting down.
GGATAGAGCACCTAACCACAGAGACTGTTAGCAGTATAGATCATAGAGCACTTACCCACAGAGACTGTTAGCAGTATAGAGCATAGAGCACAAACCACAGAGACTGTTAGCAGTATAGAGCATAGAGCACCAAACCACAGAGACTGTTAGCAGGATAGAGGTTAGAGCACCTAACCACAGAGACTGTTAGCAGTATAGAGGATAGAGCACCTAACCACAGAGACTATTAGCAGTATAGAGGATAGAGCACCAAACCACAGAGAATGTTAGCAGTATAGAGGTTAGAGCACCTAACCACAGAGACTGTTAGTGGTATAGATGATAGAGCACCTAATCACAGAGACTGTTAGCAGTATAGAGGATAGAGCACCTAACCACAGAGACTGTTATCAGTATAGAGGATAGAGCACCTAACCAAAGAGACTGTTAGCAGTATAGAGCATAGAGCACCTAACCACAGAGACTGTTAGCAGTATATATTATAGAGCACCTATCCACAGAGACTTTTAACAGTATAGAGGATAGAGCACCAAACCACAGAGAATGTTAGCAGTATAGAGGCTAGAGCACCTAATCACAGAGACTGTTAGCAGTATAGAGCTTAAGTAACAAACCACAGAGACTGGGATAGCAGTATAGAGGATAGAGCACCAAACCACAGAGACTATTAGCAGTATAGAGGATAGAGTAACAAACCACAGAGACTGATAGCAGTATAGAGGATAGTGCACCTAACCACAGAGACTGTTAGCAGTATAGAGGATAGGGCACCAAACCACAGAGACTTTAGCAGTATAGAGGATAGGATCAAATCACAGATACTGTTAGCAGTATAGAGATTTGAGCACCAAACCACAGAGACTTTAGCAGTATAGATCATGGAGCACCTAACCACAGAGACTGTTAGCAGAGGGTTAGAGCAACAAACCACAGATACTGTTAGTGGTATAGATTATAGAGCACCTAATCACAGAGACTATTAGCAGTATAGAGGCTAGAGCACCAAACTACAGAAACTGTTATTGGTATAGAGGATAGAGCACCTAACCACATAGACTGTTAGCAGTTAGCAGTAACCACAGACTTTAGGAATAGAGCATAGAGCCAAACACTGTTAGCAGTATAGAGCTAGTTATTGGTATAGAGACTGTTATCAGTAGCACACTAACCAAACCATGTTAGCACATAGAGCACCTAACCACAGAGACTGTTAGCAAAATAGAGGATAGGAGCAATGACCATAGATAGCAGTATAGAAGATAGAGCACCAAACCACAGAGACTGTTAGCAGTATAGAGGATAGTGTACCAAATCACAGAGACTGTTAGAGCATAGAGGATAGGGCACCTAACCACAGAGACTGCAGTATAGCATGAATAAACACAGATACTGTTAGCAGTATAGAGGATAGAGCACAAACCACAGAGACTGTTAGCAGTATAGAGCATAGAGCAAACCACAGAGACTGTTAGCAGTATAGAGCATGAGACACCTAACCACAGAGACTGTTAGCAGTATAGAGGATAGAGCACCAAACCACAGAGAATGTTAGCAGTATAGAGGTTAGAGCACCTAACCACAGAGACTGTTAGTGGTATAGATGATAGAGCACCTAATCACAGAGACTGTTACAAGTATAGATGATAGAGCACCTAATCACAGAGACTGTTAGCAATATAGAGGTTAGAGCACCTAACCACAGAGACTGTTAACAGTATAGAGGATAGAGCACCAAACCACAGAGAATGTTAGCAGTATAGAGGATAGGGCACCAAACCACAGAGACTGTTAGCAGTATAGAGGATAGAGCACCAAACCACAGATAATGTGAGCAGTATAGAGGTTAGAGCACATAACCACAGAGACTGTTAGTGGTATAGATGATAGAGCACCTAACCACAGAGACTATTAGCAGTATAGAGGATAGAGCACCAAACCACAGAGAATGATTCCAGTATAGAGGTTAGAGCACCTAACCACAGAGACTGTTAGTGGTATAGATGATAGAGCACCTAATCACAGAGACTGTTAGCAGTATAGAGTATAGAGCACCTAACCCCAGAGACTGTTAGCAGTATAGAGCATAGAGCACCTAACCACAGAGACTGTTAGCAGTATAGATTATAGAGCACCTAACCACAGAGACTGTTAACAGTATAGAGGATAGAGCACCTAACCACAGAGACTGTTTGCAGTATAGAGCATAGAGCACCTAACCACAGAGACTGTTAGCAGTATAGAGGAGAGGGCACCTAACCACAGAGACTGTTAGCAATATAGAGCATAGAGCACCTAACCACAGAGACTGGGAGCAGTATATAGGATAGAGCACCAAACCACAGAGACTGTTAGCAGTATTTTTTATAGATCACCTAACCACAGAGACTGTTAGTGGTATAGAGGATAGAGCACCTAACCACAGAGACTGTTAACAGTATAGAGGATAGAGCACCTCACCACAGAGACTGTTAGCAGTATAGAGCATAGAGCACCAAACCACAGAGACTATTAGCAGTAGTTAGGATAGAACACCTAACTCCAGAAACTGTTAGTGGTAAAGAGGATAGAGCACCTAACCACAGAGACTGTTAGCAGTATTGAGCATAG
>NW_027015971.1:5000-10668 GCF_036934945.1 Oncorhynchus masou masou | reverse complement strand
GAGGACACTTCACTAAACTCACCACATCTGTGTGCTCGTCTCGCGGCGCCTTCCCTTTGGGCTTCACCTTCAGCAGCCAATCATCTTCATGGATGGGGCGGGGTTGGCATGTTGTAGAGCGGGTGGCTAAAAAGAGCCTCCTAATTTCGACATCCCAGGTCCCATAGGCTTAATCCCCATCGAGCCAAACTTTTTCCTACCCTTTCCGTCATGGTGAGTGAGTCTAGGCCCAACTTCCTCCCTTATGTCCATGACCTACATTGACGGCCATTTGATTGTGACAGCGTCCTTTTCAGCCATTTTTTGAGGGCCATTGCTGTCCATATGGGAAGAGTTCCTTTTCTGGTGTCCGGGGGTGTCTTGGCATAGCTGGCGTGGTTGTCCGACATCCTGGAGGTGTAGTTGGTATCCACCTGGGCTCGGAGGGTGTGGAGGTGTGTCTGACGTGGGGAGGGGGGCATCACAGTGGTTCTGGTAGACGGAGCGAGATAGTACGGCGAGGGAGGAGATGGAGAGAGAGGGAGGCAACCACCAGCGATAGACAGACAGTCCGAGAGCGACGGCGCGTATACCACCTCATCGTTCTGAGGGAGAGAAAGAGTTGGAGAAAAACTGAGAGGTAAAAATATGTAAAGGAGGAGAAAAAAGGAAGAGAGAGTTGGTGGAAGAGGAGAAAACTGGATAAATATAGGTGAAAGGACGAGGAGGATTGGAGAGAGAGAAAGAAGAGGAGGAGGATGAGTAGGAGAGGTTGAGGGGGGTGAATGTGGGAGAATGAGAGAGAAAGTTAGAGGAACAAGGGAAGGAAAGAGTCTCAGAAACAGCATAGAGAAAGAGATAGAAAGAAGCCCATAGAGACTGGACCTTTCGAAAGTCAGAGCAGCCCTCTATTCTGGTATAGATACCTCCAAAACAACTACCTAGATACCCTCCAAAACAACTACCTAGATACCCTCCAAAACAACTACCTAGATACCCCCCAATACAACTACCTAGATACCCTCCAAAACAACTACCTAGATACCCCCCAAAACAACTACAACTACCTAGATACCCTCCAATACAACTACCTAGATACCCTCCAATACAACTACCTAGATACCCTCCAATACAACTACCTAGATACCCTCCAATACAACTACCTAGATACCCTCCAATACAACTACCTAGATACCCTCAAAACAACTACCTAGATAACCCAATACAACTACCTAGATACCCCCAATACAACTACCTAGATACCCCCCAATACAACTACCTAGATACCCTCCAAAACAACTACCTAGATACCCTCCAAAACAACTACCTAGATACCCTCCAATACAACTACCTAGATACCCCCAAAACAACTACCTAGATACCCTCCAATACAACTACCTAGATACCCTCCAAAACAACTACCTAGATACCCTCCAATACAACTACCTAGATACCCCCAATACAACTACCTAGATACCCTCCAATACAACTACCTAGATACCCCCCAATACAACTACCTAGATACCCCCAAATACAACTACCTAGATACCCCCAATACAACTACCTAGATACCCCCAATACAACTACCTAGATACCCCCCAATACAACTACCTAGATACCCAAATACAACTACCTAGATACCCCCAATACAACTACCTAGATACCCCCAATACAACTACCTAGATACCCCCAATACAACTACCTAGATACCCCAATACAACTACCTAGATACCCCCAATACAACTACCTAGATACCCCCAATACAACTACCTAGATACCCCCAATACAACTACCTAGATACCCTCCAATACAACTACCTAGATACCCTCCAAAACAACTACCTAGATACCCCCAATACAACTACCTAGATACCCCCAATACAACTACCTAGATACCTCCCAATACAACTACCTAGATACCCCCCAATACAACTACCTAGATACCCTCCAAAACAACTACCTAGATACCTCAAAACAACTACCTAGATACCCCCCAATACAACTACCTAGATACCCCCCAATACAACTACCTAGATACCTCCAATACAACTACCTAGATACCCTCCACCTAGATACCCACCACTACCTAGATACCCCCCAATACAACTACCTAGATACCCTCAACTACCTAAACAACTACCTAGATACCTCCCAAAACAACTACCTAGATATCACCCAATACAACTACCTAGAGGCCCCCAAAACAACTACCTAGATACCCCCAATACAACCAAAAATACAACTACCTAGATACCCACCAATACAACTACCTAGATAATTCCCCAACTACCTAGATACCCTCCAATACAAATACCTAGATACCCTCCAATACAACTACCTAGATACCCACCAATACAACTACCTAGATACCCCCCAATACAACTACCTAGATACCCACCAATACAAATACAACTACCTAGATACCCCCCAATACAACTACCTAGATACCCTCCAATACAACTACCTAGATACCCCCAATACAACTACCTAGATACCCCAATACAACTACCTGATACCCCCAATACAACTACCTAGATACCCCCCAATACAACTACCTAGATACCCCCAATACAACTACCTAGATACCCCAATACAACTACCCCTACCTAGATACCAACTACAATACTACCTAGATACCCCCCAAAACAACGACTCAGATACCTCCAATACAACTACCCAATACAAACAACTACCTAGATACCCCCAATACAACAATACAACTACCTAGATACCCCCAATACAACTATCTAGATACCCCCCAATACAACTACCTAGATACCCCCAATACAAATACCTAGATACCCCCCAAACAACTACCCTAGATATCACCCAATACAAATACTACCTAAGATCCTCCCCCCCCAAAACAACTACCTAGATACCCCCCAATACAACTACCTAGATACCCTCCAATACAACTACCTAGATACCTCCCAATACAACTACCTAGATACCCCCCAATACAACTACCTAGATACCCTCCAATACAAATACCTAGATACCCCAAACAACTACCTAGTAGATACCCCCAATTCAACTAATACAACTACCTAGATACCCACCAATACAACTACCAAGATACCCCCAACACAACACCTAGATACCCCCCCAATACAACTACCTAGATACCCTCCAATACAACTACCTAGATACCCCCAATACAACTACCTAGATACCCCCAATACAATACAACTCCAATACAACTACCTAGATACCCTCCAATACAACTACCTAGATACCCCCAAATACAAATACCTAGATACCCTCCAATACAACCACCTAGATACCCCCCAATACAACTACCTAGATACCCTCCAATACAACTACCTAGATACCCCCCAACAACTACCTAGATACCTCCCAATACAACTACCTGGATACCCCCAATACAACTACCTAGATACAACTACCGAGATCACCCCCAATACAACTACCTAGATACCCCCCAATACAACTACCTCTTTCTTCACCGAGATCCTCCCCCCCAATACAACTACCTAGATACCTCCCAATACAACTACCTAGATACCCCCCAATACAACTACCTAGATACCCCCCAATACAACTACCTAGATACCCCCAATACAACTACCTAGATACCTCCCAATTCAAATACCTAGATACCCCCAATACAACTACCTAGATACCCTCCAATACAACTACCTCTTTCTTTACCTAGATTCCCCCAATACAACTACCTAGATACCCCCCAATACAACTACCTAGATACCCCCCAATACAACTACCTAGATACCCCCCAATACAACTACCTAGATACCCCCAATACAACTACCTGGATACCCCCCAATACAACTACCTAGATACCCCCCAATACAACTACCTAGATACCCTCCAATACAAATACCTAGATACCCCCCAATACAACTACCTAGATACCCCCCAATACAAATACCTAGATACCCCCCAAAACAACTACCTAGATACCCCCAATACAACTACCTAGATACCCACCAATACAACTACCTAGATACCCCCCAATACAACTATCTAGATACCCCCCAATACAACTACCTAGATACCCCCCAATACAAATACCTAGATACCCCCCAAAACAACTACCTAGATATCACCCAATACAACTACCTAGAGGCCCCCAAAACAACTACCTAGATACCCCCAATACAACTACCTAGATACCCTCCAATACAACTACCTAGATACCTCCCAATACAACTACCTAGATACCCCCCAATACAACTACCTAGATACGCTCCAATACAAATACCTAGATACTCCCCAAAACAACTACCTAGATACCCCCCAATACAACTACCTAGATACCCACCAATACAACTACCAAGATACCCCCCAACACAACTACCTAGATACCCCCCAATACAAATACCTAGATACCCTCCAATACAACTACCTAGATACCCCCCAATACAACTACCTAGATACCCCCCAATACAACTACGTAGATACCCTCCAATACAACTACCTAGATACCCCCAATACAAATACCTAGATACCCTCCAATACAACCACCTAGATACCCCCCAATACAACTACCTAGATACCCTCCAATACAACTACCTAGATACCCCCCAAAACAACTACCTAGATACCTCCCAATACAACTACCTGGATACCCCCGATACAACTACCGAGATCACCCCCAATACAACTACCTAGATACCCCCAATACAACTACCTAGATACCCCCAATACACCGAGATCCTCCCCCCAATACAACTACCTAGATACCTCCCAATACAACTACCTAGATACCCCCCAATACAACTACCTAGATACCCCCCAATACAACTACCTAGATACCCCCAATACAACTACCTAGATACCTCCCAATTCAAATACCTAGATACCCCCAATACAACTACCTAGATACCCTCCAATACAACTACCTCTTTCCCAATTTACCTAGATTCCCCAATACAACTACCTAGATACCCCCAATACAACTACCTAGATACCCCCCAAAACAACTACCTAGATACCCCCAATACAACTACCTCTTTCTTTACTAGATACCCCACAACTACCTAGATACCCTCCAATACAACTGCCTCTTTCTTTACCTAGATACCCTCCAAAACAACTACCTAGATACCCCCCTAATACAACTACCTAGATACCCCCCAATACAACTACCTAGATCACCCCCAATACAACTACCTCTTCTTTACCGAGATCCTCCCCCCAATACAACTACCTCTTTCTGCACCTAGATACACCCCAATACAACTACCTAGATACCCCCCAATACAACTACCTCTTTCTGCACCTAGATACACCTCCCACAACTCGTCTTTCTGTAGGGAATAGGGTGCCATTTGGTTTGCAGTAATAGACAATCTCAACTCAGTCCTAAGCACAAAGCACAGACTCCCCCAGGCACCACCACATCCCCTTTACTGAGGGTCACTGAAACGAATGAGGGAAGAAGGTATAATTTTACCAACTCTCTTTCTCCTCCTCCTTTTTCCTTCCATTTTTCCTCACCTTTCTTTCTTTAAAGCTTTCCCTTATGTTCTCCTCCTCCTCCTTTCTTGTTTTTTCTTGTTTCCTCACTATCCGAATGAGACAGAGCTCTGATATCTTGTCAACCTATATCAATCTGTTTTCTCTCAATCTCTATCCTTCCATCGCTCTATCTCTCTGTCCCCTGGCATAGGCAGGGAGGTGTGCCAGGTTAGAGTGACCCGAAT
>NW_027015970.1:0-10670 GCF_036934945.1 Oncorhynchus masou masou | reverse complement strand
GAGAGAGAGAGAGAGAGAGAGAGAGAGAGAGAGAGACGAGGGCTAACTCCTGTGTGTGTGTGTGTGTGTGTGTGTGTGTGTGTGTGTGTGTGTGTGTGTGTGTGTGTGTGTGTGTGTGTGTGTGTGTGTGTGTGTGTGTGTGTGTGTGTGTGTGTGTGTGAGAGAGAGAGAGAGAGACGAGGGCTACCTCCTGCCCTGATCAAACATGGTGGCGGCTGTGCAGGCAGCTCATCAGGGTCTGTTTGTTCGAAGGTGCACGGTGTGCCTCGCCAGGGGAAGGAAGAGGCACAGCAGGCCCAGGCTTTTCAAACACCTCACCTGCCGTGCCCACGGCCCACATGGAGGATCTCAGAACATGACACTGGGCTTAGAGAGGAGCCGGTGATGAGCACAGAGGCTGTGGAACACATGCTCCACAGAGGGAGGTGGTAAGACTGGGTTCTACCCTCTGTCACACAGATGTGAGAAGACAGGTAGAGTCTGTTCCATTACCGTTGGCTGTCTATCTTAGACTTCCGTTGCATCGTACTGCAGTAGCTTAGCTCAACTAGCATGATTGATTTGACACCATGTAGTCAAACAGGGAATGCTGAAATGAGAAATGAACATACTGGGTCAATATACTGTACAACAATGTCCTGGACCTTTGCTATCATATCAAGAGTGAAAACTGGAGTTTCAATGTTGTCCCGTTCATAACAGTCTAATAAGAAGCATAAGCTGGCGCATACCCAGAGAAAATTATTTAGTGTAGAGGTGCTGATCGTGGTCCAAACTTACCAAGACAGTTGTGAAGAGCACAACAAAGCATTTCCCCCCTCAGGAGACTGAAAAGATTTGGCATGGACCCCCAGATCCTCAAAGGTTCTACAGTTGCACCATCGAGCATCCTGACCCGGTTGAATCACCGCCTGGTATGGAAACTGCTCGTCATCTGACTGTAAGGTGCTACAGAGGGTAGTGTGAATGGCCCAGTACATCACTGGGGCCAAGCTTCCTGCCATCCAGGACCTATATAATACACAGTGTCAGAGAAAAGCCCATAAAATTGTCAGAGACTCCAGTCACCCAACTTATAGACTGTTTTTCTAAGCTACCACACGGCAAGCGGTACCGGACGCCAAGTCTAGGACCAAAAGGCTCCTAAACAGCTTCTACCCCAAGCCATTAGACTGCTGAACAATTCATAAAAATTGCCACCGGACAATTTACATTGACCCCCCTCTTGTACACTGCTGCTACTCACTGTTTGTTACCTATGCACAATCCGCCGCCCCCCACCTACATGTACAGATTACCTCAACTAGCCTGTACCTCTGCACACTGACTTGGTACCGGTGCCCCCTGTATATAGCCTCCACACTGACTCGGTACCGGTGCCCCCTGTATATAGCCTCCACACTGACTCGGTACCGGTGCCCCCCTGTATAGAGGTACCGGTGCCCCCTAATATAAACCTCCACATGACTCTGTGCCCAGTGCCCCCTGTATATAAACTCCACACTGACTCTGTACCGGTGCCCCCTGTATATAACCTCCCCACACTGACTCTGTGCCGGTGCCCCCTGTATATAACCTCCACACCCACTCTGTGCCGGTGCCCCCTGTATATAACCTCCACACTGACTCGGTACCGGTGCCCCCTGTATATAACCTCCACACTTGACTCGTTTTTGATTGCCCCCTGTATATAACCTCCACACTGACTCTCTGTGCCCGGTGCCCCCTGTATATAACCTCCACACTGACTCTGTGCCGGTGCCCCCTGTATATAACCTCCACACTGACTCTGTGCCGGTGCCCCCTGTATATAACCTCCACATTGACTCGGTACCGGTGCCCCCTGTATATAACCTCCACACTGACTCGGTACTGGTGCCCCCTGTATATAACCTCCACGTGAGCTGGTACGGTGCCCCCTGTATAACCTCCACATTGACTCTGTACCGGTGCCCCCTGAATATGGCCTCCACATGACTCGGTACCGGTGCCCCCTGGCCATATAACCTCCACATTGACTCGGTACCAGTGCCCTGTATATAACCTCCACGGTGACTCTGTACCTGTGCCCCCTAATATAACCTCCACATTGACTCCTAATACCGGTTGTATACCCCTGACTCTGTGTGGTGCCCCCTAAACCTCCACACTGACTCTGTACCCGTTCCCCCTGTATATAACCTCCACGCTTGTTCGATTGCAGTTGCCTAATATAACCTCCACGCTGTTCGATGCCGGTTGCCACCAAACACTCCACACTATTTCGTGCCGTTCTTCCTGTTAATATAACCTCCACTGACTCGGTACCGGTGCCCCCTGTATATAGCCTCCACATTGACTCTGTACCGGTGCCCCCTGTATATAACCTCCACACTGACTCTGTACCCGGTGCCCCCTGTATATAGCCTCCCACACTGACTCTGTACCGGTGCCCCTGTATATAACCTCCACACTGACTCTGTACCGGTGCCCCCTGTATATAACCTCCACACTGACTCTGGTACCGGTACCCCCTGTATATAACCTCCACACTGACTCGGTACCGGTGCCCCCTGTATATAACCTCCACACTGACTCTGTACCGGTGCCCCCTGTATATAACCTCCACACTGACTCTGTACCGGTGCCCCCATATAGCCTCCACTGACTCTGTACCGGTGCCCCCTGTATATAGCCTCCACACTGACTCTGTACCGGTGCCCCCCATATAGCCTCCACACTGACTCTGTGCCGTGCCCCCTGTATATAGCCTCCACACTGACTTCGGTACCGGTACCCCTGTATATAACCTCCACACTGACTCTGTACCGGTGCCCCCTGTATATAACCTCCACACTGACTGGTACCGGTGCCCCCTGTATCCATAACCTCCACACTGACTCGGTACCGGTGCCCCTGTATATAACCTCCACACTGACTCGGTACCGGTGCCCCTGTATATAACCTCCACACTGACTCTGTACCGGTGCCCCCTGTATATAACCTCCACACTGACTCTGTGCGGTGCCCCCTGTATATAACCTCCACACTGACTCGGTACCGTGCCCCCTGTATATAACCTCCACACTGACTCTGTACCGGTGCCCCCTGTATATAGCCTCCACACTGACTCGGTACCGGTGCCCCTGTATATAACCTCCACACTGACTCTCGGTAACAGTGCCCCCTGTATATAGCCTCCACACTGACTCGGTACCGTGCCCCCTGTATATAACCTCCACACTGACTCGGTACCGGTGCCCCCTGTATATAGAGGTACCGGTGCCCCCTGTATATAGAGGTACCGGTGCCCCCTGTATATAGCCTTGTTATTCTTATTGTGTTACTTTTTAGTATTACTTTTTATTTTAGCCTGCTTGGTAAATATTTTCTTCTTCTTGAACTGCACTGTTGGTTAAGGGCTTGTAAGAAAGCATTTCATGGTTAAGTCTACACTTGTTGTATCCGGCACATGTGGCAAATAAAGTTGGATTTGATTTGATTAATGACAAATCAACTGTAAGCTATAAAAACCAAAGAGAGTTGTACAATCCATATGTATAAAGTCCCAGTCATTTATTGGGTAAATCACTGTGCCTTCTTCAGGGTGATATTGTGAATGCATGAACCAGGTTATATAGATAAACAGTGCAATTAGTGCAACCAATGACAATAGTGAGGTGTGTCATAATTATAAGGAATTGAGTGAAAGGGTTAAAAGCCAATAGTTTACAGCATATTTAATATATTAGGCTATTGTTATAATTAACATTTGAATAAGATTAGCATCAACATACATTATTGTTTAATTTACTTTCACATATATATTTAATTGTTTCCAATTTCATAAAATGTTTGTTACATGTAATCTTTTGGTTCAAACATAATGCATAATAAGCATCATCAACAAGGGGAACATATTGGGTGTAAGATGATAAGATGCACAAAGAACATATTCACTTATAAGACTTGTTCATAGAAAATATAATTGTTCATAAGAAGGGCCTGATATCAAAGTCAATATTCAGACCAATGTTTTTAGACAGGATATCCAGTAGGCCTCCCTCTGTAGTAGTAGGATCTCCATGTTACCTCCTCTCTTCTGTAGTAGTAGGATCTCCATGTTACCTCCTCTCCTCTGTAGTGGTAGGATCTCCATGTTACCTCCTCTCTTCTGTAGTAGTAGGATCTCCATGTTACCTCCTCTCCTCTGTAGTAGTAGGATCTCCATGTTACCTCCTCTCCTCTGTAGTAGTAGGATCTCCATGTTACCTCCTCTCCTCTGTAGTGGTAGGATCTCCATGTTACCTCCTCTCTTCTGTAGTAGTAGGATCTCCATGTTACCTCCTCTCTTCTGTAGTAGTAGGATCTCCATGTTACCTCCACTCTTCTGTAGTAGTAGGATCTCCATGTTACCTCCTCTCTTCTGTAGTAGTAGGATCTTCATGTTACCTCCTCTCTTCTGTAGTAGTAGGATCTCCATGTTACCTCCTCTCCTCTGTAGTAGTAGGATCTAAATGTTACCTCCTCTCCTCTGTAGTAGTAGTATCTCCATGTTACCTCCTCTCCTCTAGTAGTATCTCCATGTTACCCCCTCTCCTCTGTATTATTAGGATCTCTATGTTACCTCCTCTCCTCTGTAGTAGTAGTATCTCCATGTTACCTCCTCTCCTCTAGTAGTATCTCCATGTTACCTCCTCTCCTCTGTATTATTAGGATCTCTATGTTACCTCCTCTCCTCTGTATTATTAGGATCTCCATGTTACCCCCTCTCCTCTGTATTATTAGGATCTCTATGTTACCTCCTCTCCTCTGTAGTAGTAGTATCTCCATGTTACCTCCTCTCCTCTAGTAGTATCTCCATGTTACCTCCTCTCCTCTGTAGTAGTAGTATATCCATGTTACCTCCTCTCCTCTGTAGTAGTAGGATCTCCATGTTACCTCCTCTCCTCTGTAGTAGTAGTATATCCATGTTACCTCCTCTCCTCTGTATTATTAGGATCTCTATGTTACCTCCTCTCCTCTGTAGTAGTAGTATCTCCATGTTACCTCCTCTCCTCTGTAGTAGTAGTATATCCATGTTACCTCCTCTCCTCTGTAGTAGTAGGATCTCCATGTTACCTCCTCTCCTCTGTAGTAGTAGGATCTCCATGTTACCTCCTCTACTCTGTAGTAGTAGGATCTCCATGTTACCTCCTCTCCTCTGTAGTAGTAGGATCTCCATGTTACCTCCTCTACTCTGTAGTAGTAGGATCTAATTGTTACCTCCTCTCCTCTGTAGTAGTAGGATCTCCATGTTACCTCCTCTCCTCTGTAGTAGTAGGATCTAATTGTTACCTCCTCTCCTCTGTAATAGTAGTATCTCCATGTTACCTCCTCTCCTCTGTAGTAGTAGTATCTCCATGTTACCTCCTCTCCTCTAGTAGTATCTCCATGTTCCCTCCTCTCCTCTAGTAGTATCTCCATGTTACCCCCTCTCCTCTGTATTATTAGGATCTCTATGTTACCTCCTCTCCTCTGTAGTAGTAGTATCTCCATGTTACCTCCTCTCCTCTGTAGTAGTAGTATCTCCATGTTACCTCCTCTCCTCTAGTAGTATCTCCATGTTACCTCCTCTCCTCTGTAGTAGTAGGATCTCCATGTTACCTCCTCTCCTCTGTAGTAGTAGGATCTCCATGTTACCTCCACTCTTCTGTAGTAGTAGGATCTCCATGTTACCTCCTCTCTTCTGTAGTAGTAGGATCTTCATGTTACCTCCTCTCTTCTGTAGTAGTAGGATCTCCATGTTACCTCCTCTCCTCTGTAGTGGTAGGATCTCCATGTTACCTCCTCTCCTCTGTAGTAGTAGTTGGATCTCCATGTTACCTCCACTCCTCTGTAGGATCTAAATGTTACCTCCTCTCCTCTGTAGTAGTAGTATCTCCATGTTACCTCCTCTCCTCTAGTAGTATCTCCATGTTACCCCCTCTCCTCTGTAGTATTAGGATCTCTATGTTACCTCCTCTCCTCTGTAGTAGTAGTATCTCCATGTTACCTCCTCTCCTCTAGTAGTATCTCCATGTTACCTCCTCTCCTCTGTAGTAGTAGTATCTCCATGTTACCTCCTCTCCTCTAGTAGTATCTCCATGTTACCTCCTCTCCTCTAGTAGTATCTCCATGTTACCTCCTCTCCTCTAGTAGTATCTCCATGTTACCTCCTCTCCTCTGTAGTAGTAGGATCTCCATGTTACCTCCACTCTTCTGTAGTAGTAGGATCTCCATGTTACCTCCTCTCCTCTGTAGTAGTAGGATCTCCATGTTACCTCCTCTCCTCTGTAGTAGTAGTATCTCCATGTTACCTCCACTCTTCTGTAGTAGTAGGATCTCCATGTTACCTCCACTCTTCTGTAGTAGTAGGATCTCCATGTTACCTCCTCTCCTCTGTAGTAGTAGGATCTCCATGTTACCTCCTCTCCTCTGTAGTAGTAGTATCTCCATGTTACCTCCTCTCCTCTGTAGTAGTAGGATCTCCATGTTACCTCCACTCTTCTGTAGTAGTAGGATCTCCATGTTACCTCCTCTCCTCTGTAGTAGTAGGATCTCCATGTTACCTCCTCTCCTCTGTAGTAGTAGGATCTCCATGTTACCTCCCTCTCCTCTGTAGTAGTAGGATCTCCATGTTACCTCCTCTCCTCTGTAGTAGTAGGATCTCCATGTTACCTCCTCTCCTCTGTAGTAGTATCTCCATGTTACCTCCTCTCCTCTGTAGTAGTAGGATCTTCATGTTACCTCCTCTCCTCTGTAATAGTAGTATCTCCATGTTACCTCCTCTCCTCTGTAGTGGTAGGATCTCCATGTTACCTCCTCTACTCTGTAGTAGTAGGATCTCCATGTTACCTCCTCTACTCTGTAGTAGTAGGATCTCCATGTTACCTCCTCTCCTCTGTAGTAGTAGGATCTCCATGTTACCTCCTCTCCTCTGTAGTAGTAGGATATCCATGTTACCTCCTCTCCTCTCCTCTGTAGTAGTAGTATCTCCATGTTACCTCCTCTCCTCTGTAGTAGTAGGATCTCCATGTTACCTCCTCTCCTCTGTAGTATCTCCATGTTACCTCCTCTCCTCTGTAGTAGTAGGATCTAATTGTTACCTCCTCTCCTCTGTAATAGTAGTATCTCCATGTTACCTCCTCTCCTCTGTAGTAGTAGGATCTCCATGTTACCTCCTCTCCTCTGTAGTAGTAGTATCTCCATGTTCCCTCCTCTCCTCTGTAGTAGTAGGATCTCCATGTTACCTCCTCTCCTCTGTAGTAGTAGGATCTCCATGTTACCTCCTCTCCTCTCCTCTGTAGTAGTAGGATCTCCATGTTACCTCCTCTCCTCTGTTGTAGTAGGATCTAAATGTTACCTCCTCTCCTCTGTAGTATCTCCATGTTACCTCCTCTCCTCTGTAGTAGTAGGATCTCCATGTTACCTCCACTCCTCTGTAGTAGTAGGATCTCCATGTTACCTCCTCTCCTCTGTAGTATCTCCATGTTACCTCCTCTCCTCTGTAGTAGTAGGATCTCCATGTTACCTCCTCTCCTCTGTAGTATCTCCATGTTACCTCCTCTCCTCTGTAGTAGTAGGATCTAATTGTTACCTCCTCTCCTCTGTAATAGTAGTATCTCCATGTTCCCTCCTCTCCTCTGTAGTAGTAGGATCTCCATGTTACCTCCTCTACTCTGTAGTAGTAGTATCTCCATGTTACCTCCTCTACTCTGTAGTAGTAGGATCTAATTGTTACCTCCTCTCCTCTGTAATAGTAGTATCTCCATGTTCCCTCCTCTCCTCTGTAGTAGTAGGATCTCCATGTTACCTCCTCTCCTCTGTAGTAGTAGTATCTCCATGTTACCTCCTCTACTCTGTAGTAGTAGTATCTCCATGTTCCCTCCTCTCCTCTGTAGTAGTAGGATCTCCATGTTACCTCCTCTCCTCTGTAGTAGTAGTATCTCCATGTTACCTCCTCTCCTCTCCTCTGTAGTAGTAGGATCTCCATGTTACCTCCTCTCCTCTGTTGTAGTAGGATCTAAATGTTACCTCCTCTCCTCTGTAATAGTAGTATCTCCATGTTACCTCCTCTCCTCTGTAGTATCTCCATGTTACCTCCTCTCTTCTGTAGTAGTAGGATCTCCATGTTACCTCCTCTCCTCTGTAATAGTAGTATCTCCATGTTACCTCCTCTCCTCTGTAGTAGTAGGATCTCCATGTTACCTCCTCTCCTCTGTAGTAGTAGGATCTCCATGTTACCTCCTCTCCTCTGTAGTAGTAGGATCTCCATGTTACCTCCTCTCCTCTGTAGTAGTAGGATCTCCATGTTACCTCCTCTCCTCTGTAGTAGTAGGATCTCCATGTTACCTCCTCTCCTCTGTAGTAGTAGGATCTCCATGTTACCTCCTCTCCTCTGTAGTAGTAGGATCTCCATGTTACCTCCTCTCCTCTCCTCTGTAGTAGTAGGATCTCCATGTTACCTCCTCTCCTCTGTAGTAGTAGGATCTCCATGTTACCTCCTCTCCTCTCCTCTGTTGTAGTAGGATCTCCATGTTACCTCCTCTCCTCTCCGCTGTAGTGGTAGGATCTCCATGTTACCTCCTCTCCTCTGTTGTAGTAGTAGGATCTCCATGTTACCTCCTCTCCTCTGTAGTAGTAGGATCTCCATGTTACCTCCTCTCCTCTGTTGTAGTAGGATCTCCATGTTACCTCCTCTCCTCTGTAGTAGTAGTATCTCCATGTTACCTCCTCTCCTCTGTTGTAGTAGTAGGATCTCCATGTTACCTCCTCTCCTCTGTAGTAGTAGTATCTCCATGTTACCTCCTCTCCTCTGTTGTAGTAGGATCTCCATGTTACCTCCTCTCCTCTCCGCTGTAGTGGTAGGATCTCCATGTTACCTCCTCCCCTCTGTAGTAGTAGGATCTCCATGTTACCTCCTCCCCTCTGTAGTATCTCCATGTTACCTCCTCTCCTCTGTAGTAGTAGGATCTAATTGTTACCTCCTCTCCTCTGTAGTAGTAGGATCTCCATGTTCCCTCCTCTCCTCTGTAGTAGTAGGATCTTCATGTTACCTCCTCTCCTCTGTAGTAGTAGGATCTAATTGTTACCTCCTCTGTAGTAGTAGGATCTCCATGTTACCTCCTCCTCTGTAGTAGTAGGATATCCATGTTACCTCCTCTCCTCTGTAGTAGTAGGATCTCCATGTTACCTCCTCTACTCTGTGTAGTAGGATCTCATGTTACCTCCTCTCCTCTGTGTGTGGGATCTCCATGTTACCTCCTCTCCTCTGTAGTAGTAGGATCTCCATGTTACCTCCTCTCCTCTGTAGTAGTAGGATCTCCATGTTACCTCCCTCTCCTCTCCTCTGTATTAGTAGGATCTCCATGTTACTCCTCTCCTCTGTAGTAGTAGGATCTCCATGTTACCTCCTCTCCTCTCCTCTGTTGTAGTAGGATCTCCATGTTACCTCCTCCTCTCCGGCTGTAGTAGGATCTCCATGTTACCTCTCTCCTCTGTTGTAGTAGTAGGATCTCCATGTTACCTCCTCTCCTCTGTAGTAGTAGGATCTCCATGTTACCTCCTCTCCTCTGTTGTAGTAGGATCTCCATGTTACCTCCTCTCCTCTGTAGTAGTAGTATCTCCATGTTACCTCCTCTCCTCTGTTGTAGTAGTAGGATCTCCATGTTCCCTCCTCTCCTCTGTAGTAGTAGGATCTTCATGTTACCTCCTCTCCTCTGTAGTAGTAGGATCTAATTGTTACCTCCTCTCCGCTGTAGTGGTAGGATCTCCATGTTACCTCCTCCCCTCTGTAGTAGTAGGATCTCCATGTTACCTCCTCCCCTCTGTAGTATCTCCATGTTACCTCCTCTCCTCTGTAGTAGTAGGATCTAATTGTTACCTCCTCTCCTCTGTAGTAGTAGGATCTCCATGTTCCCTCCTCTCCTCTGTAGTAGTAGGATCTTCATGTTACCTCCTCTCCTCTGTAGTAGTAGGATCTAATTGTTACCTCCTCTCCTCTGTAGTAGTAGGATCTCCATGTTACCTCCTCTCCTCTGTAGTAGTAGGATATCCATGTTACCTCCTCTCCTCTGTAGTAGTAGGATCTCCATGTTACCTCCTCTCCTATGTAGTAGTAGGATATCCATGTTACCTCATCTCAGGCGTTGAGCAACATGCTCAACGCCTGTGTATTTAAGGGAGGAGATGGGATGGATGACACACTTAAGAATTTGGTGTTTGAGATGTAAAGACAAGGAAATGGAAATCAGATGAAATTGTGTGTCACAGTTCACTGCAGGGAGACAATTAAGGAGAAATGTGGATGCAGTTCAGTCACAGCACTCCTGGAGAGTGAGTGACATAAAAGCCATTGGTCCACTGTACTTTTGTCACGCAAGTTAGAATGTACCAACGTAGCGATCAGGTTAACCTGGCTCATGTCCAGTTGCTAAACGATGTCGAACATTGCAGATAGATATATGATTACAATAGATTGATTTTGATTCTTTCTTATTCCTACGCTCTAGAGCGCATGTTTGTTCTACATAGGCCAGTTCAAAAGATAATTTTGTCAGAACAGAGCTAACCTGATTCTGAGAGAGGGAGGTGTCTTGTTTTAATTGAAGACCTTTATCTTCTCAAGGCTAAGCTATATACTGAGACACGGTATTTCAATGTCTGTTAAT
>NW_027015969.1:0-10670 GCF_036934945.1 Oncorhynchus masou masou | reverse complement strand
CTCCCCATCCGGATCCGGGATCGTGAATAAAGCCTCAGGCTCATTAGCATAACACAACGTTAACGATTTCTGAAAATCGCAAATAAAATGAAAATAATGCGCCTGCTCTAAAGCTTAGCCTTTTCTTAACAACACTGTCATCTCAGATTTTCAAAATATGCTTTTGAACCATAGCTATTCACTAATTTGTGTAAGAGTATGCTAAGCTAGCTTAGCATTTTGAGTAGCATTTAGCACGCAACATTTTCACAAAAACCAGATAACCAAATAAATAAAATAATTTACCTTTGAAGAGCTTCGGATGTTTTCAATGAGGAGACTCTCAGTTACATAGCAAATGTTCAGTTTTTCCTGAAAGAATCTTTGTGTAGGAGAAATCGCTCCGTTTTGTACATCACATTCGGCTACCGAAACGAACCGAAAATTCAGTCTCCAACAACGTCAAACTTTTTCCGAATTAACTCCATAATATCGACCGAAACATGGCAAAAGTTGTTTGGAATCAATCCTCAAGGTGTTTTTTCACATATCTCTTCATTGATATATCGTTCGTGGAAGCCTGCTTTCTTCTCTGAATTCCATGGAAAAATACTTGCAGCTGACTTTTGCTCACCAATTCCGGCGCAGGACACCGGGCGGACACCTGGTAAATGTGGTCTCTTATGGTCAATCTTCCAATGATATGCCTACAAATACGTCACAATGCTGCAGACACCTTGGGGAAACGACAGAAAGGGCTGGCTCATTCCTCTCGCATTCACAGCCATATAAGGAGACAATGGAAAACGGAGCCTCAAAAATCCTGCTCATTTCCTGGATGCCGTTTAATCTTGGTTTTGCCTGTAGCTCACGTTCTAGGGCACGCACAGAGAATATCTTTGCAGTTCTGGAAACGTCAGAGTGTTTTCTTTCCAAAGCTACCAATTATATGCATAGTCGAGCATCTTTTTGTGACAAAATATCTTGTTTAAAACGGGAACGTTTTTCATCCAAAAATGAAATAGCGCCCCCAGAGTTTCAAGAGGTTGATGGAAGCCTTTCAATCCAGGTAGAATCAGGAATTCCCCAGGGTAGCTGTTTAGGCCCCTTGCTTTTTTTCAATTTTTACTAACGACCTGCCACTGACTTCGGGTAAAGCCAGAGTGTCTATGTACAGTGCCTTGCGAAAGTATTCGGCCCCCTTGAACTTTGCGACCTTTTGCCACATTTCAGGCTTCAAACATAAAGATATAAAACTGTATTTTTTTGTGAAGAATCAAAAACAAGTGGGACACAATCATGAAGTGGAACGACATTTATTGGATATTTCAAACTTTTTTAACAAATCAAAAACTGAAAAATTTGGCGTGCAAAATTATTCAGCCCCTTTACTTTCAGTGCAGCAAACTCTCTCCAGAAGTTCAGTGAGGATATCTGAATGATCCAATGTTGACCTAAATGACTAATGATGATAAATACAATCCACATGTGTGTAATCAAGTCTCCGTATAAATGCACCTGCACTGTGATAGTCTCAGAGGTCCGTTAAAAGCGCAGAGAGCATCATGAAGAACAAGGAACACACCAGGCATGTCCGAGATACGGTTGTGAAGAAGTTTAAAGCCGGATTTGGATACAAAAAGATTTCCCAAGCTTTAAACATCCCAAGGAGCACTGTGCAAGCGATAATATTGAAATGGAAGGAGTATCAGACCACTGCAAATCTACCAAGACCTGGCCGTCCCTCTAAACTTTCAGCTCATACAAGGAGAAGACTGATCAGAGATGCAGCCAAGAGGCCCATGATCACTCTGGATGAACTGCAGAGATCTACAGCTGAGGTGGAAGACTCTGTCCATAGGACAACAATCAGTCATATATTGCACAAATCTGGCATTTATGGAAGAGTGGCAAGAAGAAAGCCATTTCTTAAACATATCCATTAAAAAGTGTCGTTTAAAGTTTGTCACAAGCCACCTGGGAGACACACCAAACATGTGGAAGAAGGTGCTCTGGTCAGATGAAACCAAAATTGAACTTTTTGGCAACAATGCAAAACGTTATGTTTGGCGTAAAAGCAACACAACTGATCACCCTGAACACACCATACCCACTGTCAAACATGGTGGTGGCAGCATCATGGTTTGGGCCTGCTTTTCTTCAGCAGGGACAGGGAAGATGGTTAAAATTGATGGGAAGATGGATGGAGCCAAATACAGGACCATTCTGGAAGAAAACCTGATGGTGTCTGCAAAAGACCTGAGACTGGGACGGAGATTTGTCTTCCAACAAGACAATGATCCAAAACATAAGGCATAATCTACAATGGAATGGTTCAAAAATAAACATATCCAGGTGTTAGAATGGCCAAGTCAAAGTCCAGACCTGAATCCAATCGAGAATCTGTGGAAAAAACTGAAAACTGCTGTTCACAAATGCTCTCCATCCAACCTCACTGAGCTAGAGCTGTTTTGCAAGGAGGAATGGGAAAAAATGTCAGTCTCTCGATGTGCAAAACTAATAGAGACATAACCCAAGTGACTTACTGCTGTAATCGCAGCAAAAGGTGGCGCTACAAAGTATTAACTTAAGGGGGCTGAATAATTTTGCACGCCCAATTTTTCAGTTTTTGATTTGTTAAAAAAGTTTGAAATATCCAATAAATGTCGTTCCACTTCATGATTGTGTCCCACTTGTTGTTGATTCTTCACAAAAAAATACAGTTTTATATATCTTTATGTTTGAAGCCTGAAATGTGGCAAAAGGTCGCAAAGTTCAAGGGGGCTGAATACTTTCGCAAGGCACTGTATGTGGATGACTCAACACTATACATGTCAGCTACTACAATGACTGAAATGACTGCAACACTTAACTTCTTGGATATAGGGGGTGCTATTTTAATTTTTGGATGAAAAACGTTCCCGTTTTAAACAAGATATTTTGTCACGAAAAGATGCTCGACTATGCATATAATTGACAGCTATGGAAAGAAAACACTCTGACGTTTCCAAAACTCAAATATATTGTCTGTGAGTGCCACAGAACTGATGTTACAGAAAAAAAACAATTAAAAATCCAATCAGGAAGTGCCGCATTTTTTGAAACCGCCTCATGGCAATGACTCCTTATATGGCAGTGGAGGAGCTAGGAGTCAGCTTACCTTTTCCACGTTTTCCCCAAGGTGTCTGCAGCATTGTGACGTATTTGTAGGCATATCATTGGAAGATTGACCATAAGAGACTACATTTACCAGGTGGTCGCTTGGTGTCCTCTGTTGCAATTATTGCGCAATCTCCGGCTGCAGTATTTTTCTGTTTGCTTCTGATGACAAGAGAACTGCCACCACTGATAGATTATTGAATAGAATTGTGAAAAACACCTTGAGGATTGATTCTAAACAACGTTTGCCATGTTTCTGTCAATATTATGGAGGTAATTTGGAAAAAAGTTTGGCGTTGTAAGTGACTGCATTTTCCGGTATTTTTCTTAGCCAAACGTGATGAACAAAACGGAGCTATTTCTCTTACACAAATAATCTTTTTGGAAAAAATGAACATTTGTTATCTAACTAAGAGTCTCGTCATTGAAAACATCCGAAGTTCTTCAAAGGTAAATTATTTTATTTGAATGCTTTTCTTGTTTTTGTGAAAATGTTGCCTGCTGAATGCTAGGCTTAATGCTATGCTAGGCTATCAATACTCTTACATCAATACTCTTGTGTAGCTTTGGTTGAAAAGCATATTTTGAAAATCTGAGATGACAGTGTTGTTAACAAAAGGCTAAGCTTGTGTATCAATATATTTATTTCATTTCATTTGCAATTTTCATGAATAGGAAATGTTGCGTTATGGTAATGAGCTTGAGGCTATGATTACGCTCCCGGATACGGGATTGCTCGACGCTAGAGGTTAACCTCTCTGGTACAAGTGGGACGGTAGTGTCCCACCTTGACAACAGCCAGTGAAATTGCAGGGCGCCAAATTCAAAACAACAGAAATCCCATAATTAAAATTCCTCAAACATACAAGTATTATACACCATTTTAAAGATAAACTTATTGTAAATCCAACCACAGTGTCCGATTTCACAAAGGCTTTACTGCGAAAGCACACCATGGGATTATGTTAGGTCAGCACCTCGTCTCAGAAAACCATACAGCCATTTTCCAGTCAAGGAAAGGGCTCACAAAAGTCAGAAATAGCGATTAAATGAACCACTAACCTTTGATGATCTTCATCAGATGGTACTTATAGGAGTTCATGTTACACAATACATGTATGTTTTGTTCGATAAAGTTCATATTTATATCCAAAAATCTCAGTTTACATTGGCGCGTTATGTTCAGAAATGCATTGACTCAAACAAACATCCGGTGAAAGTGCAGAGAGCCACATCAAATAACAGAAATGCTCATCATAAACATTGATAAAAGATAAGTGTTAACCATATGAATAAAGATCAAGTTCTCCTTAATGCAACCGCTGTGTCAGATTTTAAAAAGGCTTTACAGCGAAAGTACACTTTGCGATTATGTTAGGTCAACGCCTAGCTACAGAAACCCATAAAGCCATTTTCCAGCCAAGGAGAGGGCCCACAAAAGTCAGAAATAGCATTAAAATTAATCACTTACCTTTGATGATCTTCATCTGGTTGCCCTTCCAAGTCTCCATGTTAGACAATAAATGTTTGTTTTGTTCGATAATGTCCCTCTTTATGACCAAAAACCTTCTTTTTGTTCACGTGTTTTGTCCAGTAATCCGAATGCACAAGGCGCGTGCACTAAGTCCAGACGAAAATTTGTTAAAAAGTATAATAAAAGTTAGTAGAAACATGCCAAACAATGTTTAAAATCAATCCTCCAGTTGGTTTTGTCATAAATAATCAATAATATTTAAACCGGACAAAAGCTTCGTCAATAGGAAAGGTGAAACAAGAAAGGCGCATTCCTGATCAGGCGCATGGCTGATGTCTGGAAATTTCCACTGGCCTCTCATTGAAAGTGCTGTATCTCCCTCATTTTCAGTGTAAAAGCCTGAAACAATGCCTAAAGACTGGCCACATGTAGAAGAAGCCATAGAGCTTTGTATGGTGGATAGGCTTTCAATGGAAAAACAGCCTTTCAAAAATAATAGTACTTCCTGGTATCCGGTCTGTTATACTCACAGACATTATTTTAACAGTTGTGGAAACTTTAGAGTGTTTTCTATCCAAATCTACTAATTATATACATGTCCTAGCTTCTGGGCCTGAGTAGCAGGCAGTTTAATTTGGGCACGCTTTTCTTCCAAAATTCCGAATGCTGCCCGCTACCCTAGTGATGTTAACCTCTTAAGAACAAATTCTTATTTACAATGACTAAAACATACAAATGACAGTCTCATGATTTTTCAGGTGTTGGACAATGTGTTGAAAATGTTATTTTTCTGTAGAAAGTTGATTATGACCACACATGGCACGTGAACTTAGATAAGACTTTTGTTACTGAATACCTCTGGATAGGGTGATTTCTTGACAGATGGCTCCATAAAGCACTCCAAGTCTTGAATGTGCATGGGAAATTGAAGTGCATGGGTATTTATGACTATGTCCATAATGCCTATGATCAAGTTTATAATGTTTGAGAAATAACCTCCCACAATCTTTGCATTTCCACATTCATCGCAACACTGGAATAACAATAGAGAAGACAAAAGAGACTATACTTTTCCCCAATCAGAATGCCACATGGAGCCAGAAGCCAATTTAGTCCAATTAACACCCAATTAGAATGATGGTTAGGAATAGACTGTGACACAGTATGTTACTACTGTCAGGATTTGGCCAGGGTTGTTCCGGGTTTTGGTCACTAGATGCCCCCATTGTGCTTTTTGACCTTGTGTTTTTTCCCTTGTTCCCCATTATTATTTGCACCTGTGCCTCGTTTCCCCTGATTGTATTTAAACCCTTAGTTTCCCTCAGTTCTGTGCTCTGTGTTTGTATGTTAGCACCCAGCCCTAGTGTTCTGTGTATTCTTGTCGATTCTGGTGGATGCTCTTGTGGAATTCTGTTTTTGTTTTTTGAGTATCTCTTGAGGCTTTTTTGTGCTATTCCTACCACCTTTTGGATTTGCCATTTTTGTATTGAAGGACTTCTCCTTTTTACTTTATTAAATACACAGTCTTAAGTACTGCTGTGTCTGCCTCATCTTCTGGGTTCTGCTGACTATTCGTGGCTCAGTTGGTTAAGTGACTTTTTCTCACTCCGGAGACCCAGGTTCGTAACCGGGTCCTGACAGAAACACAGAGCCAAAAATGAACCCAGAGGCAGCCAGTTCCCAGGACCTTTTTGCCATGCTGTCCCACCACCAGGAGACTGTCCAACGCCACGAAGCCGCCCTGGTTCAGCAAGAGGCCTTAATGGCTAGACATTCTCATCTTCTGTCGGAGATGCTGACTTCCATTAAGCAAATATCTGATCGTCTTACCCCGGCAACAGTTCCCGTCCCAGTACCTCAGATTCACGTACCCATGGCAGGAACCCCCCTGGCTGAACCTCGTCTTCCACCTCCCCAACGGTTCTCAGGTGATCCAAGTGCTTGTAAAGGGTTTCTCACCCAATGTTCTCTCTCCTTTGAGCTACAACCCTCGTCGTTTCCCACCGACCGGTCTAAGATCGCTTATATCATCACCCTGCTGTCGGAAAAAGCCCTGGCCTGGGCTACTGCTGTGTGGGATACCCATAGTTCCTGCTGTGCCAGCTACTCTGCCTTTGCTGAGGAATTCAAACGAGTGTTTCAAGGCCCAAGCAGTGGTTCTGACTCAGCCAAACAGCTCCTGACTCTCCACCAAGGTTGGCGCAGCGTGACGGACTATGCCATCCAGTTCCGCACGGTGGCAGCAGCAAGTGGCTGGAACAACGAGGCGCTCACGGTGTGCTTTCTGAAAGGCCTTTCCGACACTATCCAAGATGAACTGGCCACTCCCGGGAACCACCGGACAATCTCGAGTCCCTGATCAAGTTGGCCTCACGCATTGACCAGCGTCTGAGAGAGAGAACTCAACCGTAGACCTCTAGCCCCTATCAGTCCCAGCTCCGAGTCCCCACCTTTATCCTCGCTGGCTCCATCGGAACCCATGCAGATTGGATGCATCTCCCAGGCTGAGAGAGACCGCCGGATGAGGGAGCGACGCTGTCTATATTGCGGCAAACCGGGCCATTTCCGTTCCACGTGTCCCGGGCTCCAGGGAAACGCTCTGTCCCGTACAGACCGGGGGGAACTGTAACGGGAAACATAACCTCCTCCCATCCGTCCAACTCCCGTCTGCTCATTCCAGTCACCCTCTCCTGGGACAACCACAAGCTTCACCTTCAAGCCTTGGTAGACTCTGGAGCCGCAGGTAACTTCATGGATGGTGTCTGGGTGAAGGAGAATGGCGTTCCCTCTGAACCTCTAAGTGAACCCATGAGAGTCACTACATTGGATGGAAGCCCTTTGGGATCTGGACTTGTCACTCATGTCACTACCTCCTTGCGACTTTCAGTTTCACAACACCAGGAATTGATGAACTTTCATTTGATCTCCTGTTGCGAGTTCCCTCTCGTCCTTGGATACCCCTGGCTTCACAGCCATAACCCTCACATCGACTGGTCTATGGGCACTATCAAGCAGTGGGGTCCTACGTGCCCCAGCTACTTGTATTTTCCAGAATTCCCGAGTTCTACTCCCGAGTCTTTTAGAATCCATCGACCTGACCCGAGTTCCCGAGTGTTACCATGACCTCAAACTGGTGTTTAGCAAACAGAGGGCCACCATGCTACCGCCCCATAGACCTTACGATTGCCCCATCGACCTGTTTCCGGGCACTTGCCCCCAGGGGTCGGATCTTTTCCCTATCTCCACCCGAACGAGCTGCTATGGATACCTACATCAGGACGCTCTGGAAGCAGGCCTCATGCGTCCATCCACCTCCCGGCGGGAGCAGGGTTTTTCTTTGTGGCCAAGAAAGACGGTGGATTACGTCCTTCATCGACTACCGGGGACTCAATGCCATAACCGTCCGTAACCGTTACCCGCTACCCCTTATGGCCACAGCCGAGCTGCTCCAGGAAGCAGTTGTTTTCACTAAGCTTGACTTGACCTGCGGAACGCATACCATCTTGTGCGGATCAGACCTGGTGAGTGGAAGACCGCTTTCAACACGCCTACTGGTCACTATGAATACTTGGTGATGCCCTTCGGCCTGACCAACGCCCAGCGGTGTTCCAAGCGCTCATAAACGATGTGCTTAGGGATATGCTTAACATATTTGTGTTCGTTTACTTGGATGACATCCTCATCTTTTCGAGCTCCCTTCAAGAACACACTAAGCATGTCAGACAAGTACTCAAACGCCTCCTAGACAGCCATCTGTACGTTAAGCCGGAAAATGTGAATTCCATTCATCCCAGTACAATTCCTGGGATTTGTAGTGGAACCCGGTCGAGTCCAAATGGACCCCAGGAAGGTAGGGGCGGCAGCGGATTGGCCCACCCCAAATCCGTTAAGGAAGTTCAGCGTTTCCTGGGCTTCACAAACTTTTACCGCAAGTTCATCAAGAACTTCAGCTTGGTGGCAGCCCCTCTCTCAGCTTTAACCAAGGGTGGCAATGCAAGGTTTTTGTGGGGAAGAGAAGCTGAGACGGCCTTCCAAGGACTCAAGCAGCGCGTTCTCTCTGCTCCCATCCTGATACTACCGACTACGGATGAACCATTTGTGGTGGAGGTAGATGCATCAGAGGTTGGTGTTGGAGCTGTCCTGTCTCAGAGGGGTGAAGACAAGAAGCTTCATCCGTGCGCTTTCTTCTCACACCGGCTTACCCCGACTGAGAGGAACTACGATGTGGGGGATTGTGAACTCCTAGCGGTTAAGATGACATTGAAGGAATGGAGACACTGGCTCGAGGGGGCTTCTCACCCGTTTCAAGTGCTTACGGACCACAAAAATCTGGAGTATATCCAGCAGGCGAAGCGGTTGAACTCTAGACAAGCTAGATGGTCTCTTTTCTTCAATCGATTCCAGTTTATCCTCACCTATCGGCCCGGGTCGAAGAATCTCAAACCGGATGCCCTGTCCCGAGTCTACGCTCCTGCCATTCGAGATGACACGGACATGCCTGTCCTTCCTGCTGCTAAGATTGTGGCTCCGATCTCGTGGCAAGTTGAGGATACCGTGAGACGTGCTCAAGCTGCGAACCGGACCCGAAGGAGGTCCTGCCAATCGGTTGTTTGTCCCCAAGGCAGTGAGGACTCAGGTCCTTCTGTGGGGGCACTCCTCGCCTCACCTGTCATCCGGGCGTAGGTCGCACCTGGAGTTCATCCAGCGTAAGTTCTGGTGGCCTACCATAAGAGAAGACGTTGCCACTTTCGTCAATGCCTGTCCCGTGTGCTGCCAGGGCAAATCTTCTCACCTCCGCCCTCAAGGACTCCTTCACCCTTTACCTGTTCCCCACAGACCCTGGTCCCATATCTCATTGGACTTTATTACTGGACTTCCTCCATCCCATGGCAATACTACTATCCTAGTCATAATCGACAGGTTTTCAAAGGCGGCCAGGTTCGTCCCTCTGACTAAGTTACCTTCTGCCAAGGAAACGGCTGAGTTGGTAATTAATCATGTGTTCCGAGTCTTCGGCATTCCTCAAGATATGGTTTCTGACAGAGGTCCCCAGTTCGCCTCAAGGTTTTGGAAGGCCTTCTGCCAACTCATGGGGGCTTCTGCCAGTCTATCTTCAGGGTACCATCCGGAGTCCAACGGCCAAACAGAGAGGATGAATCAAGAGCTGGAAACCACCCTCCGATGTATGACTCGTGACAACCCGTCCACATGGTCATCCTTTATTGTTTGGGCCGAATACGCGCACAACACCTTGCGCTCCTCCTCCACTGGTATGTCCCCGCACGAGTGTCAGTTTGGCTATGCTCCTCCATTGTTCCCGGACCAGGAGGCAGAAGTCAGAGTGCCTTCAGCCTTGAAGTTCGTCAGACGCTGCCGGCTTATGTGGAGGAAGACCCGTCTTAATCTTATGCGTTCCTCACAGAGGTACCAACAACAAGCCAACAGACGTCGCCGTCCCGGGCCTACCCTGCGCCCCGGCCAGAGAGTCTGGCTCTCCACAAGAGACTTACCTCTACGGGTGGAGTCTCGCAAGCTGTCCCAAAAAATACATCGGTCCCTTCAAGGTTGCCAGGAGAGTTAACCCAGTTTCTTATCGCCTACACTTACCCAGATCCCTTAAGATTAATCCCACATTTCACATTTCATTGTTAAAACCTGTTGTTTTTTCTCCCCTTGTCCCGGCAGACAGACCTCCCCCTCCGCCTCGTGTCATTGGAGGCCAGCCGGCTTATACCGTCCATCGGATACTGGATTCCCGCCGGGTGCATGGTCCTGGCAGTATCTGGTGGACTGGGAAGGCTACGGTCCGGGGCGCTCCTGGTTCCTGCCAAAGACATCCTGGACCCTGACCTCATTCGTCAGTTCAGGGCCCTCCACCCTGAGAGAGCTGGTAGGAACGTTAGGAGCCGTTCCTAGGGGGGATTCTGTCAGGATTTGGCCAGGGTTGTTCCGGGTTTTGGTCACTAGATGCCCCCATTGTGCTTTTTGACCTTATGTTTTTTCCCTTGTTCCCCATTATTATTTGCACCTGTGCCTCGTTTACCCTGATTGTATTTAA
>NW_027015968.1:0-10670 GCF_036934945.1 Oncorhynchus masou masou | reverse complement strand
TAACACCACATCAGGACCTGGGACTCAACACCTGGGACTCAACACCACATCAGGACCTGGGACTCAACACCACATCAGGACCTGGGACTCAACACCACATCAGGACCTGGGACTCAACACCTGGGACTCAACACCTGGGACTCAACACCACATCAGGTCCTGGGACTCAACACCACATCAGGACCTGGGACTCAACACCTGGGACTTAACACCACATCAGGACCTGGGACTCAACACCACATCAGGACCTGGGACTCAACACCGCCTCCAGGACCTGGGACTCAACACCACATCAGGACCTGGGACTCAACACCACATCAGGACCTGGGACTCAACACCGCGTCAGGACCTGGGACTCAACACCTGGGACTCAACACCTGGGACTCAACACCACATCAGGACCTGGGACTCAACACCACATCAGGACCTGGGACTCAACACCTGGGACTCAACACCACATCAGGACCTGGGACTCAACACCTGGGACTCAACACCACATCAGGACCTGGGACTCAACACCGCCTCAGGATCTGGGACTCAACACCACATCAGGACCTGGGACTCAACACCGCCTCAGGACCTGGGACTCAACACCACATCAGGACCTGGGACTCAACACCACATCAGGACCTGGGTCTCAACACCTGGGACTCAACACCACATCAGGACCTGGGACTCAACACCACATCAGGACCTGGGACTCAACACCTGGGACTCAACACCGCATCAGGACCTGGGACTCAACACCTGGGACTCAACACCGCATCAGGACCTGGGACTCAACACCGCCCTCAGGACCTGGGACTCAACACCGCATCAGGACCTGGCCCAGAATAGGAAGTCGTGGAGATCCAAATGACGAGGTACTAGCGAAATAAGAGTGTTTTGTTTAGCATAAAGTCTAATGCTGTATAATTGTAAGTCAGAGGCAGAGCTGTCTATAGGTGGATGTAGAGGCAGAGCTGTCTATAGGTGGATGTAGAGGCAGAGCTGTCCTTTAGGTGGATGTAGAGGCAGAGCTGTCCTATAGGTGGATGTAGAGGCAGAGCTGTCCTATAGGTGGATGTAGAGGCAGAGCTGTCTATAGGTGGATGTAGAGGCAGAGCTGTCCTATAGGTGGATGTAGAGGCAGAGCTGTCCTATAGGTGGATGTAGAGGCAGAGCTGTCCTATAGGTGGATGTAGAGGCAGAGCTGTCCTATAGGTGGATGTAGAGGCAGAGCTGTCCTATAGGTGGATGTAGAGGCAGAGCTGTCCTATAGGTGGATGTAGAGGCAGAGCTGTCCTTTAGGTGGATGTAGAGGCAGAGCTGTCTATAGGTGGATGTAGAGGCAGAGCTGTCTATAGGTGGATGTAGAGGCAGAGCTGTCTATAGGTGGATGTAGAGGCAGAGCTGTCTATAGGTGGATATAGAGGCAGAGCTGTCCTTTAGGTGGATGTAGAGGCAGAGCTGTCTATAGGTGGATGTAGAGGCAGAGCTGTCCTATAGGTGGATGTAGAGGCAGAGCTGTCTATAGGTGGATGTAGAGGCAGAGCTGTCTATAGGTGGATGTAGAGGCAGAGCTGTCCTTTAGGTGGATGTAGAGGCAGAGCTGTCCTATAGGTGGATGTAGAGGCAGAGCTGTCTATAGGTGGATGTAGAGGCAGAGCTGTCCTTTAGGTGGATGTAGAGGCAGAGCTGTCCTTTAGGTGGATGTAGAGGCAGAGCTGTCCTATAGGTGGATGTAGAGACAGAGCTGTCTATAGGTGGATGTAGAGGCAGAGCTGTCCTTTAGGTGGATGTAGAGGCAGAGCTGTCCTTTAGGTGGATGTAGAGGCAGAGCTGTCTATAGGTGGATGTAGAGGCAGAGCTGTCCTTTAGGTGGATGTAGAGGCAGAGCTGTCCTATAGGTGGATGTAGAGACAGAGCTGTCTATCTTTTAATCTCCTATCCACTACTACACACAAACTTCCTAAATATGCGTTGTAACCAGTTGCAACCTGTCAATCAAAGCCCCACCTGTTTATTTTTTATTTAAAAAATGGCCTGTTTTGCATGTAATTTTGGCATTAAAACGTGTCACATATCAGTAAATGTAAAAAATATATACTTAAATTTGAGTTAATAAAGCTACATACAAACATGGTCTCTTTTCTGCTTTCTTGAGTAAGGCAGCTCCAAAATGCAGGTGTTTCAGCCTAGCTCAGTGCCTTCTGTGGTGGTGGGGCAGCCAGGGGAAAATATGGAGTATAGGGGTTGGTAATGTTCTCTAGTTGCACCGTGATTGGCTCAGTGTTCTGTCACTCATGGGGACACTACGTCACTGCAAAATCTATGGGTAGAGCTTGAAAATTCAAGCCCCTTGGGTGCTGCCATAGAGTTACATTAGATGTGCCCATCCAAGAAGGCTCAAGGTCATTGGCCACAGATAAAATTACATTACATCACATTATAAATACCGTAGCTTTGATTGGACTGATCATGTCAACATCTAACTTTCCAAATCTTAGCGAGCAGTCGTCATCATGAATCAAGTCGACGATCTACTGGCAAATCCTTTTAAACTCTTGTCATATGAAGATAAATTATAGATAAAACATATCGGTGCTCATTGGCCATTGGAAATAAACATTACACAACGAGTTGGAAATTGCAGATTGCAAATTCAACAATGAGTGTTTTGGAAGGAATCAGTGGCTAACTGCTTGTGTTGCAAAAAAGCAATCACTAGCCTGCTATTCAGTGGAGTGGGTGTGTGGTCCAAGTCTAGGTTTAAGGGTCTCTTTACCAAGCTTAAAATGATAAACATTCAACACCATGGGCCACAAAAGGTTGAATACATTGGCCATGCTGTCAATCCAGCATGACTTCTGCCGTGTTCAAGACAACTGGGGACTCAAAAAAAATAAGGGGAGCTCCGACTGGGAAAATCCGATCATCCAACTCGAATTCCAAGTCGGGGCCGATCACTGATTCAACATTGCTGTTTTCTCTCGATTTCCCAGTTGTCTTGGAAAGCAACATAAATCCAGAGAATGCCATACTTTTGATGACAAAGTTTGATGACAACATTTTCTCGTGAAGGACCGACCGCGCCATCTTCCTGTTTAAGTGAGCACAGCACAACAAGGTGAGACCAAAATGTATTCTATGGTGCTGCATAAATTATGTAATATGCCAGGGAGATATGTATACTGTAGCTAAGAAAGTAATACTAAGTGTATGTTGTGTAGTAAGCTGTTAGTAGCCCATGTGTCTCATGCTAATAATTTGGTATGTTTTCCCTCATAATTTAGCCTACTGTTCTGACTTGGTGTTGCACATTTA
Source organism: Oncorhynchus masou masou (assembly GCF_036934945.1). Classification (NCBI taxonomy): domain Eukaryota; kingdom Metazoa; phylum Chordata; class Actinopteri; order Salmoniformes; family Salmonidae; genus Oncorhynchus; species Oncorhynchus masou. The sequence goes on along the minus strand of NW_027015968.1, from coordinate 7,364 downwards.
GCCTATATCCTGTCTTAGAAAAATGTAATCATTGAATATTGTAAGAGCTTTCATTGTCTGCTTATATGCCCCTTTATTCATCCTACGGTTCTGACTTGGTGTACAGGGAGAATACTGTAAGAACGGCCCATGTTCTGAATTCCGTTGCTGTAAATATCAAAAGTGCTGAACAAATAGTTATATTGACTACTTCCGTCCTAGCTCGCTTCATTAATGTCTTCATCGAAATGACGGATTTCCTCTTATCCCCTTATGCCATAGTTTGTACATTTTGATTGTCAGTAGAAACCACATTTGTTTAACCAAGTCAGCCATGTCAGTGATGTTTTTTAAAAGGCAGTAAATGAGGCTAAATGAACTGTTTCGCTGCCAGACAAGGTTCCCCCTGATAGCCAGGTGTAGCAGAGGATTCACTCCATGGTTCTGAATAGAAAGCTCTGCTGTTGGGACAGCTTTATAAGGCCCTAACTGCTTGTTGTCACCGTTATAGGGCAATGACTGTATTGTTTAGTGTGTAGTGTAGTGTAGAGGCTTTGCTGGCATGCATCCTCAGAAAAAATGAAGGGGGGTTGCCCCATCAAGATGTACATGCTTAAATCACCACTGTCTGTCACCTAGTAACCATTCAGTTGTATACAACAGGACTCATAATAATGTCCGGAACTGAGTGAATGGAACCGTATCCATTCCACCTATTCCGCTCCAGCCGTTACCACGAGCCCGTTCTCCCCAAACTGAGTGAATGGAACCGTATCCATTCCACCTATTCCGCTCCAGCCGTTACCACGAGCCTGTTCTCCCCAAACTGAGTGAATGGAACCGTATCCATTCCACCTATTCCGCTCCAGCCGCTACCACGAGCCCGTTCTCCCCAAACTGAGTGAATGGAACCGTATCCATTCCACCTATTCCGCTCCAGCCGTTACCACGAGCCTGTTCTCCCCAAACTGAGTGAATGGAACCGTATCCATTCCACCTATTCCGCTCAACCGTTACACGAGCCGTTCTCCCCAAACTGAGTGAATGGAGCCGTATCCATTCCACCTATTCCGCTCCAGCCGTTACCACGAGCCGTTCTCCCCAAACTGAGTGAATGGAACCGTATCCATTCCACCTATTCCGCTCCAGCCGTTACCACGGCCCGTTCTCCCCAAACTGAGTGAATGGAACCGTATCCATTCCACCTATTCCGCTCCAGCCGTTACCACGAGGCCCGTTCTCCCCAAACTGAGTGAATGGAACCGTATCCATTCCACCTATTCCGCTCAAGCCGTTACCACGGAGCCCGTTCTCCCCAAACTGAGTGAATGGAACCGTATCCATTCCACCTATTCCGCTCCAGCCGTTACCACGGGCAGCCCGTTCTCCCCAAACTGAGTGAATGGAGCCGTATCCATTCCCACCTATTCCGCTCCAGCCGTTACCACGAGCCCGTTCTCCCCCAAACTGAGTGAATGGAACCGTATCCATTCCACCTATTCCGCTCCAGCCGTTACCACGAGCCCGTTCTCCCCAGAAGGAGCCACAATCGCCTGTGATGTACACATTACAAACCCCTCTTTCATTTCACTACCTAACATGCTCTTTGCTAGAAAGTAGCGTGCTTGTTTGTTGTTATGCCTCTGATACAGATTCTTAATTATACCTAGCAACAGGTAGGTCCTGTCTAGTTAATTGCCTGGCAGCAGGTATGTCCTGTCTGATTAATTATACCTAGCAGCAGTGGTCCTGTCTGATTAATTATGCTGGCAACCTGGGTGGTTCTGTCTAGTTAATTATACCTAACAGCAGGTAAGGTCCTGTCTAGTTAATTATAACTAGCAGCAGGTCGGTCCTGCATTGTTAATTATACCTAGCAGCAGGTAGGTCCTGTCTATTTAATTATACCTAGGAGCAGGTAGGTCCTGTCTAGTTAATTATACCTAGCAGCAGGTAGGTCCTGTCTAGTTAATTATACCTAGCAGCAGGTAGACCCTGTCTAGTTAATTATACCTATCAGCAGGTAGGTCCTGTCTAGTTAATTATACCTAGCAGCAGGTAGGTCCTGTCTAGTTAATTATACCTAGCAGCAGGTAGGTCCTGTCTAGTTAATTATAACTAGCAGCAGGTAGGTCCTGCATTGTTAATTATACCTAGCAGCAGGTAGGTCCTGCGTAGTTAATTATACCTAGCAGCAGGTAGGTCCTGTCTAGTTAATTATACCTAGCAGCAGGTAGGTCCTGTCTAGTTAATTATACCTAGCAGCAGGTAGGTCCTGTCTAGTTAATTATACCTAGCAGCAGGTAGGTCCTGTCTAGTTAATTATACCTAGCAGCAGGTAGGTCCTGTCTAGCTAATTATACCTAGCAGCAGGTAGGTCCTGTCTAGTTAATTATACCTAGCAGCAGGTAGGTCCTGTCTAGTTAATTATACCTAACAGCAGGTAGGTCCTGTCTAGTTAATTATACCTAACAGCAGGTAAGGTCCTGTCTAGTTAATTATACCTAGCAGCAGGTAGGTCCTGTCTAGTTAATTATACCTAGCAGCAGGTAGGTCCTGTCTAGTTAATTATACCTAACAGCAGGTAGGTCCTGTCTAGTTAATTATACCTAACAGCAGGTAGGTCCTGTCTAGTTAATTATACCTAACAGCAGGTAGGTCCTGTCTAGTTAATTATACCTAGCAGCAGGTAGGTCCTGTCTAGTTAATTATACCTAGCAGCAGGTAGGTCCTGTCTAGTTAATTATACCTAGCAGCAGGTAGGTCCTGTCTAGTTAATTATACCTAGCAGCTTGTAGGTCCTGTCTAGGTAATTATACCTGGCAGCAGGTAGGTCCTGTCTAGTCAATTATACCTAGCAGCAGGTAGACCTCAATAGATTAATTATATACCTTGCAGCAGGTAGGTCCTGTCAAGTTAATTATACAGTGCCTTGCGAAAAGTATTCGGCTCCCTTGAACTTTGCGACCTTTTGCCACATTTCAGGCTTCAAACATAAAGACATAAAACTGTATTTTTTGTGAAGAATCAACAACAAGTGGACACAATCATGAAGTAGACGACATTTTATTGGATATTTCTAAACTTTTAACAAATCAAAAACTGAAAAATGGGGCCTGCAAAATTATTCAGCCCCTTAAGTTAATACTTTCAGTGCCAGCAACAGCTCTAAGTCAGAGGGTATGTCTCTATCAGTTTGCACATCGGATCTCAAATGATTCAATGTTGACCTAAATGACTAATGAGAGCATTTGTGAAATACAATCCACCTGTGGATAGTCTGGACTTTGACTTGGTCCGTTAAAACCGCAAATGAGCATCATTGAATTTTGCTTTATGTTTTGGATCATTGTCTTGTTGGAAGACAAATCTCCATCCGTCTCAGGTCCGAGATACTGTTGTGAAGAAGTTTAAAGCCGGATTTGGATACAAAAAGATTTCCCAAGCTTTAAACATCCCAAGGAGCACTGTGCAAGCAATAATATTGAAATAGAAGGAGTATCAGACCACTGCAAATCTACCAAGACCTGGCCGTCCCTCTAAACTTTCAGCTCATACAAGGAGAAGACTGATCAGAGATGCAGCCAAGAGGCCCATGATCACTCTGGATGAACCGCAGAGATCTACAGCTGAGGTGGGAGACTCTGTCCATAGGACAACAATCAGTCGTATATTGCACAAATCTGGCCTTTATGGAAGAGTGGCAATGAGAAAGCCATTTCTTAAAGATATCCATAAAAAAGTGTTGTTTAAAGTTTGCCACAAGCCACCTGGGAGACACACCAAACATGTGTAAGAAGGTGCTCTGGTCAGATGAAACCAAAATTGAACTTTTTGGCAACAATGCAAAACGTTATGTTTGGCGTAAAAGCAACACAGCTCATCACCCTGACCACACCATCCCCACTGTCAAACATGGTGGTGGCAGCATCATGGTTTGGGCCTGCTTTTCTTCAGCAAGGACAGGGAAGATGGTTAAAATTGATGGGAAGATGCATGGAGCCAAATACAGGACCATTCTGGAAGAAAACCTGATGGAGTCTGCAAAAGACCTGAGACTGGATGGAGATTTGTCTTCCAACAAGACAATGATCCAAAACATAAAGCAAAATCTACAATGGAATGGTTCAAAAATAAACATATCCAGGTGTTAGAATGGCCAAGTCAAAGTCCAGACCTGAATCCAATCGAGAATCTGTGGAAATAATCTGAAAACTGCTGTTCACAAATGCTCTCCATCCAACCTCACTGAGCTCGAGCTTTTGCAAGGAGGAATAGGAAAACATTTCAGTCTCTCGATGTGCAAAACTGATAGAGACATACCCCAAGCGACTTAGAGCTGTAATCGCAGCAAAAGGTGGCGCTACAAAGTATTAACTTAAGGGGGCTAGAATAATTTTGCACGCCCAATTTTCAGTTTTTGATTTGTTAAAAAGTTTGAAATATCCAATAAATGTCGTTCCACTTCATGATTGTGTCCCACTTGTTGTTGATTCTTCACAAAGAAATACAGTTTTATATCTTTATGTTTGACGCCTGAAATGTGGCAAAAGGTCGCAAAGTTCAAGGGGGCCGAATACTTTCGCAAGGCACTGTACCTAGCAGCAGGTAGGTTCTGTCTAGTTAATTATACCTAGCAGCAGGTAGGTCCTGCATTGTTAATTATACCTAGCAGCAGGTACGTACTGCTCTATTTAATTATACCTAGGAGCAGGTAGGTCCTGTCTAGTTAATTATACCTAGCAGCAGGTAGTTCCTGACTAGTTAATTATACCTAGCAGCAGGTAGGTCCTGTCTAGTTAATTATACCTAGCAGCAGGTAGGTCCTGTCTAGTTAATTATACCTAGCAGCAGGTAGGACCTGTCTAGTTAATTATACCTAGCAGCAGGTAGACCCTGTCTAGTTAATTATACCTAACAGCAGGTAGGTCCTGTCTAGTTAATTATACCTAGCAGCAGGTAGGACCTGTCTAGTTAATTATACCTAGCAGCAGTTAGGTCCTGTCTAGTTAATTATACCTAGCAGCAGTTAGGTCCTGTCTAGTTAATTATACCTAGCAGCAGGTAGGTCCTGTCTAGTTAATTATACCTAGCAGCAGTTAGGTCCTGTCTAGTTAAGAGGGGGTCCTGCTGAAACGTGAAGAGAGTAGATATCATTTAACAGATGGGCTCCCGCATTCTTCTGCATGTTTTTACATAAAGATAGATTCTTTGGCCTTGTTTGCAAACTACCGCCTCTCAAACGAGTGCAGTGTATAAAGTCTGAACATCTGCTGTCTCAGCCACTGCCCTGTAACCAAGGGAGTACCCTAAGGCTCGATCCTAGGCCCTACACTCTTCTCAACTTACATCAACAACATAGCTCAGACAGTAGGGCTCTCTCACCCATTTATATGCAGATGATACAGTCTTATACTCAGCTGTCCCCTCCCTGGATTTTGTGCTAAATGCTCTACAACAAAGCTTTCTTAGTGTCCATCAAGCTTTCTCTGAACACCTCCAAACAAAGGTCCCGTGGTTTGCTGAGAAGAATGTCCTTCTCCCCACCAGTGTGATTACTACCTCTCTGAGGGTTTAGAGCTTGAGTTAGTCACCTCATACAAGTACTTGGGAGTATGACTAGATGGTACACTGTCCTTCCTCTCAGCACATATCAAAGCTGGAGGCTAAGGTTAAAGAGTCCTGTAACATCGGTCCTCTTTCACCTCAGCTGCCAAACTAACCCCTGATTCAGATGACCATCCTACACATGCTAGATTACGGGCGACATAAGTTATAGATCGGCAGGTAAGGGTGCCCCTCGAGCAGCTAGATATTCTTTACCATTCGGCCATCAGATTTGCCACCAATCCTCCTGATAGGACACATCACTGCGCTCTATACTCCTCTGTAAACTGGTCATCTCTGTATACCCGCTCACGAGACCCACTGTTTGATGCTTGTTTATAAAACCCTCTTAGACCTCATCTCCCCTTTATCTGAGATATGTACTGCAGCCCTCATCCTCCACATACGTCTCTCTTTATGTAGTGTTGTGATGTGCGTTTTACATCCTATATATCCTATTAATCCCCTCAGGAGGCCTTTTGCCATAATTGTAAATAAGAATTTGTTCTTAAAACTTCTCCACACACGCATTCTGTTTTTGTTGCCTGGTTAAAGACAGCTGCTGTGTTGTGCACTGAAGTCCACAAGGAAAAGGTGAGAGGACGAGGCTGCGTACCTTATTTACACAAGTATTCGACCCTTTGCTACAACAGTCCACCTGTGATGAATTCAATTGCTTGGACATGATTTAGAAAGGCACACACTTGTCTATATAAGGTCCCACAGTTCCACGTCATCCGCGGATTACTGGAGGTTTTTCAGGTCTACTTCTGGCGCATACAAGAGGGCCGCCCGCTTAGCGTTCCTAGGAAACTAAGCATTATTTTGGTTTTTACGTGTTATTTCTGACATTGGTACCCCAGGTAATCTTAGGTTTCATTACTATAGTCTCATGGAGGAACTACTGAATATAAGAGCAACGTCAACTCACCATCAGTACGACCAGGAATATGACTTTCCTGAAGCGGATCCTGTGTTCTGCCTTCCACCAGGACAACGGATTGGATCCCAGCCGGCGACCCTAAACAACGTGGCCGTAAAAGGGGCAAACGAAGCGGTCTTCTGGTCAGGCTCGGGACGGGAACATCGCGCACCTACTCTCTAGCATACTACTCGCCAATGTCCAGTCTCTTGACAACAAGGTTGATTAAATCCGAGCAGGGTAGCATTCCAGAGAGACATCAGAGACTGTAATGTTCTTTGCTTTATGGAAACATGGCTCACACGAGACACGGATGGAGTCAGTGCAGCCAGCTGGTTTCTTCCTGACACGCTGACAGAAACAAGCATCTTTCTGGTAAGAAGAGGGCGGGGGGGAGTATGCCTTATCATCAACCTCTTACATCTATGGTAGCGCTATTTCATTTTGGAAGAAAAACGCTCCCGTTTTAAACAAGATATTTTGTCACAAAAGATGCTCGATCTATGCATAGTAATTGCTACTGTTCGAAAGAAAACACTCTGACGTGTCCAGAAATACAAATATCTTCTGTGCGTGCTCCTTTAACGTGAGCTTCAGGCAAAACCAAGATGAGATGGCATCCAGGAAATGACAAGGATTTTTGAGGCTCTGTCTTTCATGATCTCCTTATATGGCTGTGAACGCAAGAGGAATGAGTCTGCCCTTTCATGTCGTTTCCCCAAGGTGTCTGCAGCATTGTGACGTATTTGTAGGCAGATCATTGGAAGATTGACCATAAGAGACCACATTTACCACGTGTCCGCCGGTGTCCTGCGCCGAAATTGGTGCGCAAAAGTCACCTGCCAGTATTTTTCCA
>NW_027015967.1:0-10671 GCF_036934945.1 Oncorhynchus masou masou | reverse complement strand
TAGCGAAGCATTTCATAGAAAATTTGTTTATTTTTTATTGAACAAGTTCAAGTTGTCCCTCCTTTTCAGTCCTTTTTCTTCCGTTTGGTGGCAAATTTTAACATTTTAGTTATTTAGCAGACATTTTTATCCAGAGCAACTTACAGGAACAATTAAGGTTAAGTGCCTTGCTCAAGTGCTGCATCAGATTTTACCTTTTTGGTTAGGATTTGAACCAGTTGACCTTTCGGTTACTGGCACAACACTCTTAACCGCTAGGCTACCTGGACGCCATAATGAATACAACCCATAGACCAACCAGGCAGTCCGGCACCCTGACGGTCGAGGTTCTATGATGTCATCAACACTAGACTCCACTGATCTCCTCCATGGCCAGCTTCATCCCGATCCCCTCTGCGTTCCTGGGGGTTTCTCTTGTCCCTCGATAACTACACGCTCACACACGGTGAGTCTGGTGGTGGCCGTGCCTGGGCGCAGGTCACTGGACGCAGTGGTCATCCCTTTAGGATTCTGGGAGGAAGGACATGGTCAAAACACTGAAGAAAAAACCACAATACCCACAGACGCGCACACAAAACACACAGATATTAAAATATATACACAAACACCTCCCCCCACCCACCCCTAAACCAAGACATCTATGGATAGACACCCAGTAAGTGCCTGTGGGTGATGATGGAGTGACGGTAGGTGAGGTATAGACACTCACCCTCCACAGACACAGCAGAATGTAGACAGGGATACACATCAGAGGGGTGAGGATGAGGAGAGAGGCCACTCGGGAGGCCCAGGGCCCAGGTGCGTACTCTAGATTTAGATTGGTTGATGACCTGGTCAGTGTGTCATACACCAGGGTGATCTGAGGAGAACCAGGAAGAGGTGGAGATGAAGGTTAGGACTGGATACTGCCGACTTAAACCTGATTCCCACTATAGGGTCAGCCCGAACTGTACTGTGCTGGCTGGGATATTTTATTTTCACATTGTGCTTTCCAGGCCATTCCAGTACAGCTCGGCTTAGTTTGGCTCGGTATTGTGAAAAGGGTATTAGAAAGATAGTGATCAACAAATGTCATTTGTGGATAGAAGGAATACATTGCAAAGTTAGAAGGAAGAGGGAGGGAGAGAGAGACCACGAGGGAGAGACAGACCACGAGGGAGAGAGAGACCACCAGGGAGAGACAGACCACGAGGGAGAGAGAGACAACCAGGGAGAGAGAGACCACAAGGGAGAGAGAGACCACAAGGGAGAGAGAGATCACGAGGGAGAGACAGACCACGAGGGAGAGAGAGACAACTAGGGAGAGAGAGACCACGAGGGAGAGAGAGAGACAACCAGGGAGAGAGAGACCACAAGGGAGAGAGAGACCACCAGGGAGAGACTGACCACGAGGGAGAGAGAGACCACGAGGGAGAGAGAGACCACGAGTGAGAGAGAGACCACGAGGGACAGACACGAGGAGAGACAGACCACGAGGAGAGAGAGACCACGAGGGAGAGAGAGACCACCAGGGAGAGACAGACCACGAGGGAGAGACAGACCACGAGGGAGAGAGAGACCACGAGGGAGAGACCACCAGGGAGAGACAGACCACGAGGGAGAGAGAGAGACCACGAGTGAGAGAGAGACCACGAGGAGAGAGAGACCACAAGGGAGAGAGAGATCACAAGGGAGAGAGAGAGATCACGAGGAGAGACTGACCACGAGGAGAGAGAGACCACAAGGGAGAGACAGACAACTAGGGAGAGAGAGACCACGAGGGAGAGAGAGACCACCAGGGAGAGAGAGACCACAAGGGAGAGACAGACCACAAGGGAGAGAGAGACCACGAGGGAGAGACAGACCACGAGGGAGAGAGAGACCACGAGGGAGAGACAGACCACGAGAGAGAGAGACCGCAGGAGAGAGAAACCACCAGGGAGAGAGAGACCACGAGGGAGAGAGAGACCACCAGGGAGAGAGAGTCCACAAGGGAGACAGACCACGAGGGAGAGACAGACCACCAGGGAGAGAGAGACCACGAGGAGAGAGAAACCACCAGGGAGAGAGAGAGAGAGAGAAGACCACAAGGGAGAGACAGACCACGAGGGAGAGACAGACCACGGGAGAACCACGAGGGAGAGACCTGGGGAGAGACAAGACCACGAGGGGAGAGAGAGACCACGAGTAAGAGACCACGAGGGAGAGAGAGACCACAAGGAGAGAGACAAAAGACACGAGGGAGAGACTGACCACGAGGGAGAGAGAGACCACAAGGGAGAGACAGACAACTGAGAGAGAGACCACAAGGGAGAGAGAGACCACGAGGGAGAGACAGACCACGAGGGAGAGAGAGACCACGAGGGAGAGACAGACCACGAGAGAGAGAGACCGCGAGGGAGAGAGAAACCACCAGGGAGAGAGAGACCACGAGGGGAGAGAGAGACCACCAGGGAGAGAGAGACCACAAGGGATAGACAGACCACGAGGGAGAAACAGGAAACATTAAGATAAAGACAGATGCAGAGAGAGGAGAGAGAGAGAGAGAGAGAGAGAGGGAGAGAAAGGAGAGAGAGAGAGAGGAGAGAAAGGAGAGAGAGAGAGAGAGAGAGAGAGAGAGAGAGAGGGCAAAAGGTACAGAGAAAGAAAGAGAACAAGATGAAAGCAGGAGAGAGGTAATTAAGAAAGAGAACATGAGCATAAAGAAAGACGCAGAGAGAGAGATGACACAGGTGTCTGTCTTACTCACCCCACAGATGAGTGGTGTCACAAACAGCCAGCAGTACTTCAGCACCGAAGGGAAAGGATGGTAGCCTATCATGTCTTCAATGTTGTCAAGGAAACGGTTCGCACCTGCAAAGCCAATCCATCCACACTTTCTTTTTTAGTCGAGATCCATCTCTTCGTCTTGATAGAAACATTCACACACATGGGTCCCCCCTCGATTGACTGAAAACATGCTGAGACACAGTGGTCTACCATGTGTCCCACTTCCCTGGTAATAGAACTTCAATTTAGATGTAATGTTACGGTGAATGTACATTTATTGTACAGGTATGAACATGTTGTGACTGCTTGTGACTGTATTGTAGTACTGGACTAAAATAGCATGCCCAATGGACCATATTCCTAAAAATAGCATTTTAGTCCAGAACCAGGCTTCAACTGGGTCCAGGAAACTGGCTCTTAGAGCCTAGATTCACTTTAACGATTAGAACAGTAACTACGGTAAACATAGTCGGTACAATCATGTTAGTAGTGACGTCACTCACCGTAGACCCAGGCGACGGCGATGCACTCAAAACATGCAATGAACAGCAGACTGGTCCCACTGGGTCCATACGAGTCAATCAACTGAAAGAGGACTATCCCATTCTGGTGGGAAGGGCAGGAGGACATGGATGTCAGAGGTGAACTTCTGTTCCTATTGCTATTGAAGAGTTTACTAGCATCCGTCTCTCTCTCTCTCTATCTCTCTCCCTCCATCTCTCTTTTTCTCTGTCTTCCACCCTCTATATAACTCTTTTACACCACTCTCTCTCTCCCTCTCCCTCTCTCTCTCCCTCTCCCTCCCTCTCTCTCTCCCTCTCTCCCTCTCTCTCTCCCTCTCTCCCTCTCTCTCTCTCCCTCTCTCCCTCACTCCCCCTCTCCCTCTCTCTCCCTCACTCCCTCTCTCCCTCTCTCTCTCCCTCTCTCCCTCTCTCTCCCTCTCTCTCTCCCTCTCTCCCCTCTCTCCCTCACCCTCTCCTCCCTCTCCCTTCTCCCTCTCTCCCTCACTCCCTCTCCTCTCCCTCTCTCCCTCTCTCTCTCCCTCTCTCTCTCCCTCCTCCCTCTCTCCCTCTCTCTTCTCCCTCTCTCTCCCTCTCTCCCTCTCTCCCTCCCCCTCTCTCCCTTCTCTCTCCCTCTCTCTCCTACCTCCGTGATGAGAGGCAGACCCAGTAGGAAGCAGACTACAGCGATGACTAGTACTAAGATCTCTCTCCGGCCAGGCCTCCGCAGTACACCAGGGAACATGTCAGTGATGGATGTGGCCAAGCTCTCTACACACACAAACTGGGAGGGAACACACACAATATGTTCACAACACACACATGCACAAAGATGTATCCTGTCAACTGAAAATGACACATTACCTGATTTAAGCTTAATAAATTAAATACAACTCTATCAAACACACACACACACACACACACACGTCCCTGTATAGTACCTGGCTGTCCAGACCCAGTAAGATAACCATAAGAAAGAAGAGGACGGCCCAGAACTGGGCCCCTGGTAGCAGGGACACGGCTTTGGGATAGGCAATGAAAGCCAGACCAGGTCCTGGGGGAAACATCCCACACACACACATTAATTTATTCATATTTGCAGGTAAATATCACCGGCCTGAAAAATGCATATGGAATTGTTCTGCTGTTGATGTGTTGTCTTAATGCTGTGTGGAGGAGACCAGTTGTGATAGAGGTTTTATGGTGTGGTGCATTGGGCTGAAGGGCCCTCTTGTGGCCATTATTGGTTATGACAATGAGCAGTATCGTAACTATAGCACAGGCTTCTCCATCTCTACTGGGAGATACTGGGAATGCAGACTCTTGTTCCGCCCCAGCACTAACATACCTATTTCACATCAACTAATTATAGTCTTCAGTCTGCACCACAATTTGTTTGATCAAATATGTCTGTGCTGGGCTGAACAAACACCTGCACACCAAGTACATTTTTAGGACCAGAGTTGGAGATCCCAGCTTCACACGACATATAACAGAAATGAAGGAATCGCATTCTATATCAAGGTGTTGACAAACTTGACCTCTGCAGTAAGGAGTGTGACTTTGAAAAAGGGATGAAGATGAGGAAGAGGGGGATGGGAGGAAAGAGGCCCACCTCCTTTAACAACTTCATTCATGTCCACGTCCAATGTGTGAGCCATGAATCCCAGCACGGAGAAGACGGCGAATCCAGCAAAGATGCTGGTGGCACTGTTGAGAATGCAGAGTGCCACGTAATCCCTGGAACACAAACAAGGTGTAAAATCTCTATCACTCCCTGGAACACAACAAGGTAGTTAAAATCACTATCACTCCCTGGAACACAAACAATCACACCCTGGTAGTTAAAATCACTATCACTCCCTGGAACACAACAAGGTAGTTAAAATCACTATCACTCCCTGGAACACAAACACTATCACTCCCTGGAACACAACATGGTAGTTAAAATCACTATCACTCCCTGGAACACAACAAGGTAGTTAAAATCACTATCACTCCCTGGAACACAACAAGGTAGTTAAAATCACTATCACTCCCTGGAACACAACATGGTAGTTAAAATCACTATCACTCCCTGGAACACAACAAGGTAGTTAAAATCACTATCACTCCCTGGAACACAACATGGTAGTTAAAATCACTATCACTCCCTGGAACACAACATGGTAGTTAAAATCACTATCACTCCCTGGAACACAACATGGTAGTTAAAATCACTATCACTCCCTGGAACACAACATGGTGTGTAAAATCACTATCACTCACTGGAACACAACATGATGTGTAAAATCACTATCACTCCCTGGAACACAACATGGTAGTTAAAATCACTATCACTCCCTGGAACACAACATGGTAGTTAAAATCACTATCACTCCCTGGAACACAACATGGTAGTTAAAATCACTATCACTCCCTGGAACACAACATGGAAAATCACTATCATGGAACACAACATGAGTGTAAAATCACTATCACTCCCTGGAACACAACATGATGTGTAAAATCACTATCACTCCCTGGAACACAACATGGTAAAATCACTATCACTCCCTGGAACACAACATGGTGATGTAAAATCCCTATCCTCCCTGGAACACAACATGGTAGTTAAAATCACTATCACTCCCTGGAACACAACATGATGTTAAAATCACTATCACTCCCTGGAACACAACATGTAGTTAAAATCACAACATGGTGTTAAAATCACTATCACTCCCTGGAACACAACATGGTAGTTAAAATCACTATCACTCCCTGGAACACAACATGATGTGTAAAATCACTATCACTCCCTGGAACACAACATGATGTGTAAAATCACTATCACTCCCTGGAACACAACATGATGTGTAAAATCACTATCACTCCCTGGAACACAACATGATGTGTAAAATCACTATCACTCCCTGGAACACAACATGATGTGTAAAATCACTATCACTCCCTGGAACACAACATGATGTAAAATCACTATCACTCCCTGGAACACAACATGATGTGTAAAATCACTCCCTGGAACACAACATCACTCCCTGGAACACAACATGGTGTGTAAAATCACTATCACTCCCTGGAACACAACATGATGTGTAAAATCACTATCACTCCCTGGAACACAACATGGTAGTTAAAATCACTATCACTCCCTGGAACACAACATGGTAGTTAAAATCACTATCACTCCCTGGAACACAACATGATGTGTAAAATCACTATCACTCCCTGGAACACAACATGATGTGTAAAATCACTATCACTCCCTGGAACACAACATGATGTGTAAAATCACTATCACTCCCTGGAACACAACATGATGTGTAAAATCATCACTCCCTGGAACACAACATGATGTGTAAAATCACTATCACTCCCTGGAACACAACATGGTAGTTAAAACCACTATCACTCCCTGGAACACAACATGATGTGTAAAATCACTATCACTCCCTGGAACACAACATGATGTGTAAAATCACTATCACTCCCTGGAACACAACATGGTAGTTAAAATCACTATCACTCCCTGGAACACAACATGGTGTGTAAAATCACTATCACTCCCTGGAACACAACATGGTGGTTAAAATCACTATCACTCCCTGGAACACAACATGATGTGTAAAATCACTATCACTCCCTGGAACACAACATGATGTGTAAAATCACTATCACTCCCTGGAACACAACATGATGTGTAAAATCACTATCACTCCCTGGAACACAACATGATGTGTAAAATCACTATCACTCCCTGGAACACAACATGATTGTTAAAATCACTATCACTCCCTGGAACACAACATGATGTGTAAAATCGCTATCACTCCCTGGAACACAACATGATGTGTAAAATCACTATCACTCCCTGGAACACAACATGGTGTGTAAAATCACTATCACTCCCTGGAACACAACATGATGTGTAAAATCACTATCACTCCCTGGAACACAACATGATGTGTAAAATCACTATCACTCCCTGGAACACAACATGATGTGTAAAATCACTATCACTCCCTGGAACACAACATGATGTGTAAAATCACTATCACTCCCTGGAACACAACATGATGTGTAAAATCACTATCACTCCCTGGAACACAACATGATGTGTAAAACCACTATCACTCCCTGGAACACAACATGATGTGTAAAATCACTATCACTCCCTGGAACACAACATGATGTGTAAAATGTGTTTGCTTATGTGACCTCACAGGAGGGTACTGTACATAAGAACAATAAACACATAATCAATTACACTTACCAGTGTCCTTTTAGCTGTAGTTAGTTCAAACTAAACACTTGAAGGTATTTCAGCTGCTCTTGACTTAGCGTGGAGTTTGCACATTTGGGACCATTCCATTGGTTCTATTGTACACAGCAAACTATATCAAGCATAGCTCAAGTGTTGAAAAACATGTGACATAATGATGTGTTTGACCCAGGTCTATGCGATCCAATTCAAATAACGTCAAGAGGGACCGAGCATGCTACTCTAAATCAATGTGAGAGGATACCGTTTGGATAGAAAAGAGATGTGCAGTTTTTCACTTTTGGGACTATTCCATTGATTTCTTTCGTAAAGTGCAAACTAAATCAAGCACAGTTGACATACTTGAAAATGTTTTCGTTTTTATGTGACGATTCAAATAGAGTTTTGAAGGGGAAGCTGTGTGCAGTGGTGTGTCACACTGACTTGTAACAGTTGTTGTTGTACTTGTTGTAGCTGCCCAGAGAGGTGAGGACCCTGACATACAGCGTAGGAGAAAAACACCTGGGTCCCTGCGTCACGCCACACCTAGAGAGAGAGGGGAGAAGGATGGATGGAGGGGAGGGGGATGGATGGATGGATGGAGGAAGGGAGGAGAGATGGAGGCAGGGAGGGAGAGCGGGAGAGGGGGAGGCAAGGAGTGAAAAACAGGGAGGATGGAGGGAGGAGAAAGTGAGAGGGGTGGATGGAGGGAGGGGGATGGATGGATGGATGGATGGATGGATGGAGGAGGAGGAGAGAGAGTAGGAGAAAGAATGGGAGGTATGGAGTAGGGAGAAGAGAGATGGAGGCAAGGAGAGAGAGGGAGAGAGAGGGGGAGGCAAGGAGTGAAAGACAGGGGAGGGATAGGGGAGGAGGAGAGGGAAGGAGGGAGGTAGGAAAGAGAGGAGAGGGATGGAGATAGGGAGAAGAGAAAGAGAGAATGAGGGGGCAGAGTACAGGAAGAAAGAATATCTATTTTACTGTCACATGTTCAGCTACTTTCACTCATTAAAGTAAACAAAAAGGGTCAGAACCATGTGGTTTCATCCATCTCCTGTAGACCCATAAAACATTGGATAAATGTCTCTGTCAAAGCTGACAACAATCAACTACAACTTGTGTAACATCAGGTTTGTCTAGGGCCAATAATCTGGGCTCTCTACTGTCTTTCTCAGGCCAACATCCATCTGTGTCCGTTCATGTGCGTGTTTGTGTGTATGTATGGCTGCCTGTGTCTGCTTGCACTTCCTATGTGTGTGTGTTGACAACATCAACCCTCTCAGCAGACCCTCAGCAGACACACTCATAGCAGCATCTGGTTAGTGTTAGCAGGAGGGCGATAGGGCCTGGGAGGCCTGCAGTCTGCCCCATAACAAAGGCCATTATCCATCCCAGTATAATCCACATACTACCACAGCCAGCTGGGATGGGCCCCTTCATTTCTCCTCTCTCTGTCCCTATACAGACCCCTTAAGCTCTTCTCTCTGTCTATACACAGCCCACTAAAGCTCTTCTCTCTGTCTCTACACAGACCCTAAGCTCTTCTCTCTCTGTCTATACACAGACCCTTAAGCTCTTCTCTCTGTCTCTACACAGCCCACTAAAGCTCTTCTCTCTGTCTCTACACAGCCCACTAAAGATCTTCTCTCTGTCTCTACACAGCCCACTAAAGCTCTTCTCTCTGTCTCTACACAGACCCCTTAAGCGCTCTGTCTCTACACAGACCCCTTAAGCTCTTCTCTCTGTCTATACACAGCCCACTAAAGCTCTTCTCTGTCTCTACACAGACCCCCTCTTGTTCTTCTCTCTGTCTATACACACAGCCCACTAAAGCTCTTCTGTCTATACACAGCCCACTAAAGCTCTTCTCTCTGTCTATACACAGCCCACTAAAGCTCTTCTCTCTGTCTATACACACAGCCCACTAAAGCTCTTCTCTCTGTCTATACACAGACCCCTTAAGCTCTTCTCTGTCTATACACAGACCCATTGTCTATACACAGCTCTTCTCTCTGTCTATACACAGACCCCTTTAAACTCTTCTCTGTCTATACACAGACCCCAAAAGCTCTTCTCTCTGTCTATACACAGACCCCTTAAGCTCTTCTCTCTGTCTATACACAGACCCCTTAAGCTCTTCTCTCTGTCTCTACACAGACCCATTGAGCTCTTCTCTCTGTCTCCACACAGACCCATTGAGCTCTTCTCTCTATCTATACACAGACCCATTGAGCTCTTCTCTCTGTCTCTACACAGACCCATTGAGCTCTTCTCTCTGTCTCTACACAGACCCTAAACCTCTTCTCTCTGAGCCACTAAACTTCTCTCTGTCTATACACAGACCTTAAACTTTCTCTCTGTCTAGACCCTCTTCTCTCTGTCTATACACAGACCCATTGATACACAGACCCATTGAGCTCTTCTCTCTGTCTATACACAGACCCATTGAGCTCTTCTCTCTGTCTCTACACAGACCCATTGAGCTCTTCTCTCTGTCTATACACAGACCCATTGAGCTCTTCTCTCTGTCTCTACACAGACCCATTGAGCTCTTCTCTCTATCTATACACAGACCCCTTAAACTCTTCTCTCTGTCTATACACAGACCCCTTAAGCTCTTCTCTCTGTCTCTACACAGACCCATTGAGCTCTTCTCTCTGTCTCTACACAGCCCATTCTTTCTCTCTGTCTCTACACAGACCCATTGAGCTCTTCTCTCTATCTATACACAGACCCCTTAACCTCTTCTCTCTGTCTCTACACAGACCCATTGAGCTCTTCTCTCTGTTTATACACAGACCCCTAAACCTCTTCTCTCTGTTTATACACAGACCCCTAAACCTCTTCTCTCTGTTTATACACAGACCCCTAAACCTCTTCTCTCTGTTTATACACAGACCTAAACCTCTTCTCTCTGTTTATACACAGACCTCTAAACCTCTTCTCTCTGTTTATACACAGTACCCTGAACCTCTTCTCTCTGTTTATACACCGACCCCTAACCTCTTCTCTCTATCTATACACAGACCTCTAAACCTCTTCTCTCTGTTTATACACAGTGCCCTGAACCTCTTCTCTCTGTTTATACACCGACCCCTAACCTCTTCTCTCTATCTATACACAGACCCCTAAACCTCTTCTCTCTATCTATACACAGAG
>NW_027015966.1:0-10671 GCF_036934945.1 Oncorhynchus masou masou | reverse complement strand
GGCCGGTCCTACAGGCCCTAGTTTCTACCTTCTTAACAACACTATCAAGGCCGGTCCTACAGGCCCTAGTTTCTACCTTCTTAACAACACTATCAAGGCAGGTCCTACAGGCCCTAGTTTCTACCTTCTTAACAACACTATCAAGGCCGGTCCTACAGGCCCTAGTTTCTACCTTCTTAACAACACTATCAAGGCAGGTCCTACAGGCCCTAGTTTCTACCTTCTTAACAACACTATCAAGGCAAGTCATACAGGCCCTAGTTTCTACCTTCTTAACAACACTATCAATGCCGGTCCTACAAGCCCTAGTTTCTACCTTCTTATCAACACTATCAAGGCCGTTCCTACAGGCCCTAGTTTCTACCTTCTTAACAACACTATCAAGGCAGGTCCTACAGGCCCTAGTTTCTACCTTCTTAACAACACTATCAAGGCCGGTCCTACAGGCCCTAGTTTCTACCTTCTTAACAACACTATCAAGGCCGGTCCTACAGGCCCTAGTTTCTACCTTCTTAACAACACTATCAAGGCCGATCCTACAGGCCCTAGTTTTGTCTCACCTTGACCACTGTTCAGTAGTGTGATCAGGTGCCACAAAAAATAACTTGGCTCAGAACAGGGCAGCAAGGCTGGCCCTCAGAACAGGGCAGCACGGCTGGCCCTCAGAACAGGGCAGCACGGCTGGCCCTCAGAACAGGGCAGCACGGCTGGCCCTCAGAACAGGGCAGCACGGCTGGCCCTCAGAACAGGGCAGCACGGCTGGTCCTCAGAACAGGGCAGCACGGCTGGTCCTCAGAACAGGGCAGCACGGCTGGCCCTTGGATGTACACAGAGAGCTAATGTTAATAATATGCATGTCAATCTCTCCTGGCTCAAAGTGGAGGAGATTGACTTCATCACTACTTTTATTTGTGAGAGGTATTGACATGTTGAATGCACCGAGCTGTCAGGCTAAACTACTGGCACACAGCACAGACACCCATGCATACCCCACAGGACATGCCACAAGAGGTCTCTTCACAGCTTCTATGTCCAGAACAGACTATGGAGGTGCGCAGTACAACATAGAGCCATGACTTCATGGAACTCTATTCCACATCAAGTAACTGATGCAAGCAGTAACATTTGATTTAAAAAAACAGATTAAAAAACACCTTATGGAACAGCGGGGACTGTGTAGCAACACAAACATTGGCACATACACACACAATAACATACACTATACATACACATGGATTTAGAACTGTAGATATGTGCTAGTGGTGGAGTAGGGGCCTGAGGGCACACAGTGTGTTGTGAAGTCTATGAATGTATTGTAATGTTTTTAAAATGTTATAAACTGCCTTAATTTTGCTGGACCCCAGGAAGAGTAGTTGCTGCTTTGGCAGGAACTAATGGCCCCCAGGAAGAGTAGTGTGTCTCTGTGTGTGTGTGTGTCTCTGTGTGTGTGTGTGTGTGTTTCTGTAAAGGTGTACGGCCAAAACAAATGAGACTTAAATAACATATCCTTTCATCTCAGCCGGTTCTCACTAAGGTGATGATGAGGCTGGATGCGCATTACAAATGGCTCCCTATTCTCCATATAGTGCACTATATGGGCCCTGGTTAAAAGTAGGGTGCTATAAAGGGAATAGAGTGGCATTTAGGAGGCAACCTGGGAAGATTCAACCTAATAACTATGGTGTGGTTGGTCAAGGTTATTGGCTGTCTCCAATAACACCCCGGCCTATCCCCCAATGTCCCATAGTGAACCACAGCCCACTGTGGGTGTCAGATAGGGCTGTGGTCAAATTGAGTGCCCTATATGGATTCAGAAGTTGTGCACTACATGGTGAATAGGGGGTCAGATATGACTCTGGTCTAATACCACTTCATATCATAAATTACAAACATCTCTAGCTAAAAATGCTAAATGGAATCATTTTGTTGTGTTGTGAAATTGCATGATGCCGTAGCCAACTGCCAAGCCTCGTCACAAACATCACTTCTCAATCAAAGCTCTGCTCTCATTTTATACACCTCATTACAGCTGTAACTGAACCAGGAAGTTTAAATCCATGTGTCCACTGCTAGAGCCCTGACTGGCATGGTGGCTTTCCACACCATTCACTTTTCAGCGAACTGTGTCTTTCTGCGTGTCCACAGCGTCGCTATGATCTGCCACATAACCATATGGATACATAAAACCCATGTTCGGGTATTAGATCGCAGTAGGACTAGGCTGCCAGTCATTTGTGTTCACCACAGTATATTACTGCCAAAGAGCAGCCAAAACTACAACTGACAAAGACCAGTGTGGAGAAAATATCCTACTATTTTCACTATATATATTCTGTATAGATACTATTGCATAGATATGCTGTATAGATGATACCATTTATTGTTTGAAATACAATTTCAACACAAGGTATGTCCACTTCATAGCTTGATCATGTCTGCCTGAATGTGCTACCTTACACCAGATATATATTATTGCCTGAAATTAAATTTAAACACATGGTCGATCATTTTGGAGCTTGACAATGTGAACCACAAAATGGAGGGACTGTCTGTCCCTATGATATACACATAATTAGAATCACTATTGCATGGTCCATTCTACAGTTTTAGAAAAAAATGTGATATCTAGAACCTAAAAGGGTTCTTTGGCTGTCCCCAGGATAACCCTTGAATACCATTTTTGTTCCATATAGAGCATCTCAATCAATAAAATGTATTTATAAAGCCCTTTTAACATCAGTCAATGTCACTATACAGAAACCCAGCCTAAAACTCCAAACACAAGCAATGCAGATGTAGAAGCACGGTGGCGAGGAAAACTCCCTAGAAAGGCAGTAACCCTAATCCGTTAGGGGAGAACCCTTCTTTGAAGAACCCTTTTTCATTTCAGGCAGAACCCTTTTGATTTCCATGTAAAACATTTTACATAGATGGTCTACATGGAACCCAAAAAAAGAGTTCTTCCTGGAACTGGAAGGGTTCTCCAATGGGGACAGTTGTAGAACCTTTTAGGAAGCCGTTTTCCTAAGAGTGTATGAGATGGGATTGCTATGGTGAGGCCTACCTGTGACGGGGCAGTCTAGAGTTAGGTTAGCCCCAGGGCGTAGACTGACCTGTCCCCCACCACGGCCCTCACACTGGGGGCTTCCTTGTCCGATACGTTCTCCACGACACAGCTATCACAGGAGGCTCTGTGAAAACAGACAACAACTACAAATGTTTCCAAAATGGCTCATTTATCCCCTCCTCCTGTAACTACTGTTTTTTAAGAAACATAAATAACATAAATAACATTTATTTTAACATTTCAAATAACATTGCATAATGTTATAATTTAGAGTAACATTTCATAATAACTTTCATGAATAAGTATTAATAAATGATTTATAAATAGTGTACATACTATGAATACATGATCATTTCCTCTTGGAGCATTTCATCATTTGCATACTTATAATGCTTATCAGACCTGGGACATGTTTGTATTCACTAGAACTAAACGGAAGCAAACTGGCTGAAAACAGGAGAGGACTACCTGAACTTGTCCAATAAGAAACGCTTGTTTTCATTTTCCGTCGCAAAGCGGCTTACGGTGTGCCCTAGCGCGAGACCCCTAGAGGTGTTCTTCCGGTTTCCTACGGTGTGCCCTAGCGCCGAGACCCCTAGAGGGTGTTCTTCCTGACATTGTATATTATCTCTTGGTGTTGACGCTATCAACCCAGCCGGTAATACACTCATGTCGCCCGGCGGCTGGTTCATAAAATAAAATATCCTCCCATCAGGCGACAACATTGGCTTCCTCCTGAACTACATTTAATAGGGGGCTGCTAGAAAAATATGAGCAGTGTCTTAATAAAAGCCATTTCCACCACCATGCTAGGGAGGCTAGCTACTTCTGGACGCTGCGTACAGCAGGCGGTGTAACCTGACTGCTTAATAAAAGCCATTTCCACCACCATGCTAGGGAGGCTAACTACTTCTGGACGCTGCGTACAGCAGGCGGTGTAACCTGACTGTTTAATAAAAGCCATTTCCACCACCATGCTAGGGAGGCTAGCTACTTCTGGATGCTGCGTACAGCAGGCGGTGCAACCTGACTGCTTAATAAAAGCCATTTCCACCACCATGCTAGGGAGGCTAACTACTTCTGGACGCTGCGTACAGCAGGCGGTGCAACCTGACTGCTTAATAAAAGCCATTTCCACCACCATGCTAGGGAGGTTAGCTACTTCTGGACACTGCGTACAGCAGGTGGTGCAACCTGACTGCTTAATAAAAGCCATTTCCACCACCATGCTAGGGAGGCTAGCTACTTCTGGACGCTGCGTACAGCAGGCGGTGCAACCTGATTGGCTAAACGCATGGTGGCGGAAATGAGGTTTTATTAAGACTAGTACGCAGATTTCCCCCCTTTGTTTTCAGGCTCGCTAGTCGCAGGGGGTTAGGAATGTATTGCCGACTACGCTATTTGCGTTGGGACGCCAAAGACGATGTATACTTTGGCGAACCATGGGGCTGGGGGTGCACTCATGAATATAATAACATGTTGAATTGTCATATACACCGGATAGGTGCAGTGAAATGTGTTGTTTTGCAGGGTCAGCCATAGTAGTACGGCGCCCCTGGAGCAAATTAGTTAAGTGCCTTGCTCAAGGGCACATCGCATATTTTCATCTTGTAGGCTCGAAGATTTCAAAACCAGTAACTCCGTTAGCCCAACTTTCTAACTGCTAGGCTACCTCCTCCCATATATAACCCAGTTGACTGGGTACTCACCAGCTAACAGCAGCTGTGTACTCCCCTCTGAGGCTGAACCGTGGGTGTTTGAGGCTGTGCACCTGTACACCCCTCTGTCCCCCGGGCCCAGGACTAGAGATATGCAGTCCGCCAGAGATATCCCAGTGTACCCTGCAGTAGCAAAGGAAAACAAGACATGTATCTCAACCACAGTCATCACTATATAATACTATACACATTTTTGGTGTGCAGGAAAGTGATTGTATGGAAATGGATTATACACACAATGCGTATATAAAAAAGATAGTGTACATGTTATATATAAGAATTTATGTTGGGGCGGCAGGGTAGCTCTAGTGGTTAGAGCTAGACTAGTAACCGGAAGGTTGCACGCTCAAATCCCCAAGCTGAGAAGTACAAATCTGTCGCTCTGCCCTTGAACAGGCAGTTAACCCACTGTTCCTAGGCCGCCATTGAAAATAAGAATTTGTTCTTAACTGACTTGCCTAGTTAAATAAAGGTATAAAATAAAAAATTATTTATGTTAACATGTTATACAGTATAAGAATTGATGTTAACATGTTATATATAAGAATTCATGTTAACATGATATATATAAGAATTCATGTTAACATGTAATAGATCATGGTAACATGTTTTACATCATAATTCATTGAAACACTACAGATGGCTTGGCAAAGCAAGTTTGTTTTAAATAATTCACTACTATTGACCTTTGTGGCAGGGCTGTCTCATGAATGACATATCATCCACAGAGCCAGAGTCTAGAACTGTCCACCTACTGTATGATCTCTCAGCAGTCACATGACCAGAGTCTAGAACAATACAGCCTATGATCTCTCAGCAGTCACATGACCAGAGTCTAGAACTGTCCACCTACTGTATGATCTCTCAGCAGTCACATGGCCAGAGTCTAGAACTGTACAGCCTATGATCTCTCAGCAGTCACATGACCAGAGTCTAGAACTGTCCACCTACTGTATGATCTCTCAGCAGTCACATGGCCAGAGTCTAGAACTGTCCACCTACTGTATGATCTCTCAGCAGTCACATGACCAGAGTCTAGAACTGTCCACCTACTGTATGATCTCTCAGCAGTCACATGGCCAGAGTCTAGAACTGTCCACCTACTGTATGATCTCTCAGCAGTCACATGACCAGAGTCTAGAACTGTACAGCCTATGATCTCTCAGCAGTCACATGACCAGAGTCTAGAACTGTCCACCTACTGTATGATCTCTCAGCAGTCACATGACCAGAGTCTAGAACTGTAACAGCCTATGATCTCTCAGCAGTCACATGACCAGAGTCTAGAACTGTACACCTACTGTATGATCTCTCAGCAGTCACATGACCAGAGTCTAGAACTGTAACAGCCTATGATCTCTCAGCAGTCACTTGACCAGAGTCTAGAACTGTACACCTACTGTATGATCTCTCAGCAGTCACATGACCAGAGTCTAGAACTGTACAGCCTATGAGCAGTCACATGACCAGAGTCTAGAACTGTAACAGCCTATGATCTCTTAGCAGTCACATGACCAGAGTCTAGAACTGTACAGCCTATGAGCAGTCACATGACCAGAGTCTAGAACTGTAACAGCCTATGATCTCTTAGCAGTCACATGACCAGAGTCTAGAACTGTAACAGCCTATGGTCTCTCAGCAGTCACATGACCAGAGTCTAGAACTGTACAGCCTATGAGCAGTCACATGACCAGAGTCTAGAACTGTAACAGCCTATGATCTCTTAGCAGTCACTTGACCAGAGTCTAGAACTGTACACCTACTGTATGATCTCTCAGCAGTCACATGACCAGTCTAGAACTGTACACCTACTGTATGATCTCTCAGCAGTCACATGACCAGAGTCTAGAACTGTACACCTACTGTATGATCTCTCAGCAGTCACATGACCAGAGTCTAGAACTGTACACCTACTGTATGATCTCTCAGCAGTCACATGACCAGAGTCTAGAACTGTACACCTACTGTATGATCTCTCAGCAGTCACATGACCAGAGTCTAGAACTGTAACAGCCTATGATCTCTCAGCAGTCACTTGACCAGAGTCTAGAACTGTACACCTACTGTATGATCTCTCAGCAGTCACATGACCAGAGTCTAGAACTGTAACAGCCTATGATCTCTCAGCAGTCACATGACCAGAGTCTAGAACTGTACACCTACTGTATGATCTCTCAGCAGTCACATGACCAGAGTCTAGAACTGTATACACACTGTATGATCTCTCAGCAGTCACATGACCAGAGTCTAGAACTGGAACAGCCTATGATCTCTCAGCAGTCACTTGACCAGAGTCTAGAACTGTACACATACTATATGATCTCTCAGCAGTCACATGACCAGAGTCTAGAACTGTACAGCCTATGATCTCTCAGCAGTCACATGACCAGAGTCTAGAACTGTACAGCCTATGAGCAGTCACATGACCAGAGTCTAGAATTGTACAGCCTATGAGCAGTCACATGACCAGAGTCTAGAACTGAACAGCCTATGGTCTCTCAGCAGTCACATGACCAGAGTCTAGAACTGAACAGCCTATGGTCTCTCAGCAGTCACATGACCAGAGTCTAGAACTGAACAGCCTATGGTCTCTCAGCAGTCACATGACCAGAGTCTAGAACTGTACAGCCTATGAGCAGTCACATGACCAGAGTCTAGACCTGAACAGCCTATGGTCTCTCAGCAGTCACATGACATAAAACTATTACAAACAAACTGTCTCAAGCTGGGTCAAACCCCGGTTAAGACAACTACATGTGTGTGTATGTAATTGTGTGGGTGCGTTGTGTCTGAGTGTGCGTGTGTATAGCGTGTGTGCATTGTGTGTGTGCGTGTGTGCGCGCGTGTGTGTGTGTGTGTGTGTGTGTGTGTGTGTGTGTGTGTGTGTGTGTGTGTGTGTGTGTGTGTGTGTGTGTAGATGCTATTAGTGCATGAAATCAGAATAAACGTAAAGTCCTGATCTAGTCTAATCAAATTAATCAGCCGATTAAAGATCTAATTTCCTTTAATGATGCTGAACCTCTCTTTCATATTTTCACTGAGTTAATGCACGCATCCCAAATGGCACTCTATTACCCTATGGGCCCTGGTCAAAAGTAGTGCACCACAAAGGGAATAGAGTGCCATTTGGGATACCTAGGTCATGTTTCAGTGAGTTGTTAATCTGTGTGATTAGTGGGAGATTGTTATGATTGGCGTGTTTTGTATGTGTTTTAAAGTCTCGAACACAAGGCGAATGCACACACACACACACACACGTGTCCTTGCTTGCATACATGCACAGACCTGCTCATTTGATTGGCAGACAAATGCGCATACACACTTACATGCACAGACAGACACACACAGGCACAGACAAACACACAGACACACACACAGACAGACACACACATACAGAATGACGGTAAGAGGGCCTCATAAACCCTGAACTCCCTCTCTGGACAGTCCAGTCTCTTTTTCACCTCTCTGAAGGGACTGGTCCTCTTCCAATGCTCTGAGCTGTCCTGCCTCTCTGGACAGTCCAGTCTCTGAAGGGACTGGTCCTCTTCCCATGCTCTGAGCTGTCCTTCCTCTCTGGACAGTCCAGTCTCTGAAGGGACTGGTCCTCTTCCCATGCTCTGAGCTGTCCTTCCTCTCTGGACAGTCCAGTCTCTGAAGGGACTGGTCCTCTTCCCATGCTCTGAGCTGTCCTTCCTCTCTGGACAGTCCAGTCTCTGAAGGGACTGGTCCTCTTCCCATGCTCTGAGCTGTCCTTCCTCTCTGGACAGTCCAGTCTCTGAAGGCGCTGGTCCTCTTCCCATGCTCTGAGCTGTACTTCCTCTCTGGACAGTCCAGTTTCTGAAGGGACTGGTCCTCTTCCCATGCTCTGAGCTGTCCTGCCTCTCTGGACAGTCCAGTCTCTGAAGGGACTGGTCCTCTTCCCATGCTCTGAGCTGTCCTTCCTCTCTGGACAGTCCAGTCTCTGAAGGGACTGGTCCTCTTCCCATGCTCTGAGCTGTCCTTCCTCTCTGGACAGTCCAGTCTCTGAAGGGACTGGTCCTCTTCCCATGCTCTGAGCTGTCCTTCCTCTCTGGACAGTCCAGTGGTCCTCTTCCCATGGAACAGGGACTGGTCCTCTTCCCATGCTCTGAGCTGTCCTTCCTCTCTGGACAGTCCAGTCTCTGAAGGGACTGGTCCTCTTCCCATGCTCTGAGCTGTCCTTCCTCTCTGGACAGTCCAGTCTCTGAAGGGACTGGTCCTCTTCCCATGCTCTGAGCTGTCCTTCCTCTCTGGACAGTCCAGTCTCTGAAGGGACTGGTCCTCTTCCCATGCTCTGAGCTGTCCTTCCTCTCTGGACTGTCTCTGAAGGGACTGGTCCTCTTCCCACAGTCCAGTCTCTGAAGGGACTGGTCCTCTTCCCATGCTTTGAGCTGTCCTTCCTCTCTGGACAGTCCAGTCTCTTAAGGGACTGGTCCTCTTCCCATGCTCTGAGCTGTCCTGCCTCTCTGGACAGTCCAGTCTCTGAAGGGACTGGTCCTCTTCCCATGCTCTGAGCTGTCCTTCCTCTCCGGCCGCTCAACTATTCCTCAAGGCCAATAAGTCTGCCTGAGCTTCCCTTGGCTCTGGAACAAACACAACCAATCCAGGACAGAGGAGCAACACAATGTCTACTTGATTCCTGGGCCGTATTCATAAAGCATCTCACAGTAGGAGTGCTGATCGAGATTCAGTTTACCATTTTAGATCATAAGGAATATAATTTAATGGACAGGGAAGACCTGATCTTAGATCAGCACTTCTGCATGGAGGCACTATGAATATTGGCCCAGGTTCAAACACTCCAATAACAGATTTAAGAGATTACAGGAACCACCATGCAGGGAAAGCTTGGGTCAAAACAGCTTGTGGGGACTGGAGAGAGGGAGATACTGTTTTTTGACTCATGAAGTCTACTTCCTTTGAGACTGGGGTAAAAGGGCATGGGGGAGAGGGGCTGGGGGAAGTGGACAGGGACTGTTTATATGGGGTGTTGCTGTGGGGAGAGGGCATGGGCTGGGATTGGGAACACAGGGACTGTGGCTGGGTCAGGGTCTGTGTCTGGGGTTATGGGCTGGGGAGAGGGGCTGGGGGAAGTGGACAGGGACTGTTTATATGGAGTGTTGCTGTGGGGAGAGGGCATGGGCTGGGATTGGGAACACAGGGACTGTGGCTGGGTCAGGGTCTGTGTCTGGGGTTATGGGCTGGGGGAGAGGGGCTGGGGGAAGTGGACAGGGACTGTTTATATGGAGTGTTGCTGTGGGGAGAGGGCATGGGCTGGGATTGGGAACACAGGGACTGTGGCTGGGTCAGGGTCTGTGTCTGGGGTTATGGGCTGGGGGAGAGAGGCTGGGGGAAGTGGACAGGGACTGTTTATATGGAGTGTTGCTGTGGGGAGAGGGCATGGGCTGGGATTGGGAACACAGGGACTGTGTCTGGGTCAGGGTCTGGGGTTATGGGCTGGGGGAGAGGGGCTGGGGGAAGTGGACAGGGACTGTTTATATGGAGTGTTGCTGTGGGGAGAGGGCATGGGCTGGGATTGGGAACACAGGGACTGTGGCTGGGTCAGGGTCTGTGTCTGGGGTTATGGGCTGGGGGAGAGGGGCTGGGGGAAGTGGACAGGGACTGTTTATATGGAGTGTTGCTGTGGGGAGAGGGCATGGGCTGGGATTGGGAACACAGGGACTGTGGCTGGGTCAGGGTCTGTGTCTGGGGTTATGGGCTGGGGGAGAGGGGCTGGGGGAAGTGGACAGGGACTGTTTATATGGAGTGTTGCTGTGGGGAGAGGGCATGGGCTGGGATTGGGAACACAGGGACTGTGGCTGGGTCAGGGTCTGTGTCTGGGGTTATGGGCTGGGGGAGAGGGGCTGG
>NW_027015965.1:0-10671 GCF_036934945.1 Oncorhynchus masou masou | reverse complement strand
CATTGATAGTCCCGTAAATAAGGGGCAGGTCTCGGCCTATATTAAGACTGTATTCATTGACAGTCCCGTAAATAAGGGGCAGGTCTCGACCTATATTTAAGTTGTATTCATTGACAGTCCCGTAAATAAGGGGCAGGTCTCGGCCTATATTTAAGTTGCATTCATTGACAGTCCCGTAAATAAGGGCAGGTCTCCGCCATATTTAAGTTGTATTCATTGACAGTCCCGTAAATAAGGGGCATCTCGGCCTATATTTAAGTTGCATTCATTGTCCCTAAAGAAAAAAAGTGAACAACAAGTCAATACGGATAAAAACAAATCAATAATAAAATGTGTGTGCAGGTTGGAAGCCCAAGGGCTGGTTATAGTGGGGAGAACAAGTACATTGATAACACTGCACAAAATTTGCAGGCTTATTCCTACGGACAAGCAATGCAGAGGTCTTGTAATCTTTTTCTTTATCATAGGTACACAGCTCTGTACCTATGATAAAAATTACAGACCTCTACATGCTTTGTCAGTAGAAAACTGCAAAATCGGCAGTGTATCAAATATTTGTTCTCCCCACTGTATATACAATTGTAAAACTATATACAATACATAAGAAAAAGGTTTGTTAAAAACACAATCTACTAATTATAAAATATACAAATGAACCGATCAGCAATCATTAAAAAAAAACAGTATATGTTTTGTTTCAATGTGTGTTTGGATGTGAGTATGTGAGAGTTAGGCTATATAGAGGAGATTACTGAGTAGTTTGGTTCTTCAGGCTGACCCACAGTCTCCATGGAGATTACCGAGTAGTTAGGATATTACGGAGTAGTTAAAATAATAAGACCATGTCATCAGGGTTGATATCCTTGGTTTCATTAATATCTAACGGGTTAGAGACCATGTTATCAGGGTTGATATCCTTGGTTTCATTAATATCGAACAGGTTAAAGTCCATGTTATCAGGGTTGATATCCTTGGCTTCATTAATAAGTCCATGTTATCAGAGTTGATATCCTTGGTTTCATTAATATCTAACAGGTTAAAGACCATGTTATCAGGGTAGATATCCTTGGTTTCATTAATATTTAACAGGTTAAAGACCATGTTATCAGGGTAGATATCCTTGGCTTCATTAATAAGACCATGTTATCAGAGTTGATATCCTTGGTTTCATTAATAAGACCATGTTATCAGGGTTGATATCCTTGGCTTCATTAATAAGACCATGTTATCAGGGTTGATATCCTTGGCTTCATTAATAAGACCATGTTATCAGAGTTGATATCCTTGGCTTCATTAATAAGTCCATGTTATCAGGGTTGATATCCTTGGCTTCATTAATAAGACCATGTTATCAGAGTTGATATCCTTGGCTTCATTAATAAGACCATGTTATCAGGGTTGATATCCTTGGCTTCATTAATAAGACCATGTTATCAGAGTTGATATCCTTGGTTTCATTAATAAGACCATGTTATCAGGGTTGATATCCTTGGCTTCATTAATAAGACCATGTTATCAGAGTTGATATCCTTGGTTTCATTAATAAGACCATGTTATCAGGGTTGATATCCTTGGCTTCATTAATAAGACCATGTTATCAGGGTTGATATCCTTGGCTTCATTAATAAGACCATGTTATCAGAGTTGATATCCTTGGTTTCATTAATAAGACCATGTTATCAGGGTTGATATCCTTGGCTTCATTAATAAGACCATGTTATCAGAGTTGATATCCTTGGTTTCATTAATAAGACCATGTTATCAGGGTTGATATCCTTGGCTTCATTAATAAGACCATGTTATCAGAGTTGATATCCTTGGTTTCATTAATAAGACCATGTTATCAGGGTTGATATCCTTGGCTTCATTAATAAGACCATGTTATCAGGGTTGATATCCTTGGCTTCATTAATAAGACCATGTTATCAGAGTTGATATCCTTGGTTTCATTAATAAGACCATGTTATCAGAGTTGATATCCTTGGCTTCATTAATAAGACCATGTTATCAGAGTTGATATCCTTGGCTTCATTAATAAGACCATGTTATCAGGGTTGATATCCTTGGCTTCATTAATAAGACCATGTTATCAGGGTTGATATCCTTGGTTTCATTAATAAGTACCATGTTATCAGGGTTGATATCCTTGGCTTCATTAATAAGACCATGTTATCAGAGTTGATATCCTTGGTTTCATTAATAAGACCATGTTATCAGAGTTGATATCCTTGGCTTCATTAATAAGACCATGTTATCAGGGTTGATATCCTTGGCCTCATTAATATCTAACGGGTTAAAGACCATGTTATCAGGGTTGATATCCTTGGCTTCATTAATAAGACCATGTTATCAGGGTTGATATCCTTGGCTTCATTAATAAGACCATGTTATCAGGGTTGATATCCTTGGCCTCATTAATATCTAACGGGTTAAAGACCATGTTATCAGGGTTGATATCCTTGGCTTCATTAATAAGACCATGTTATCAGAGTTGATATCCTTGGCTTCATTAATAAGACCATGTTATCAGGGTTGATATCCTTGGCTTCATTAATAAGACCATGTTATCAGGGTTGATATCCTTGGCCTCATTAATATCTAACGGGTTAAAGACCATGTTATCAGGGTTGATATCCTTGGCTTCATTAATAAGACCATGTTATCAGAGTTGATATCCTTGGCTTCATTAATAAGACCATGTTATCAGGGTTGATATCCTTGGCTTCATTAATAAGACCATGTTATCAGGGTTGATATCCTTGGTTTCATTAATAAGACCATGTTATCAGGGTTGATGTCCTTGGCTTCATTAATAAGACCATGTTATCAGAGTTGATATCCTTGGCTTCATTAATAAGACCATGTTATCAGGGTTGATATCCTTGGCTTCATTAATAAGACCATGTTATCAGAGTTGATATCCTTGGCTTCATTAATAAGACCATGTTATCAGGGTTGATATCCTGTCCAACTAAGGGAGATACACAGTCAGAAACATCCAGAGAGAGTGGAACAGAAGCATAGAAATGTAGACCTCACATGTCCAATACAACCATACATGAGTGTTAGTTTCATCTAAAGAGATGTCCATCCTATCTAAGGTATTTCCTTGAAGAGGTGGGGTTTCAGGTGTCTCCGGAAGGTGGTGATTGACTCCAGCTGTCCTGGCGTCGTGGGGAGTTTGTTCCACCATTGGAGGCCAGAGCAGCGAACAGTTTTGACTGGGCTGAGCGGGAACTGTACTTCCTCAATGGTAGGGAGCGAGCGAAGTAGGTAAGTGTGTGTGTGTGTGTGTCAAATCAGTGGACTATAACAGAGTCACTTGCCATAGGCCTACGAGAGGGTGTGAACGACCAACTGACAGTAGCTAGTAGCAGAGACAACTATGATCACATGACACTAGCTAGTAGCAGAGACAGAGACAACAGAGACAACTGACAGTGATCACATGACAGTAGACAGTAGCAGAGACAACTGTGATCACATGACAGTAGCAGAGACAGCTGTGACACATGACGGTGATCACATGACAGTAAGTAGCAGAGACAGCTGTGAGACAGCTGTGATCACATGACAGTAACAGAGACAACACATGACGAAACAGCTAGTAACAGAGACAGCTGTGATCCCATGACAGTAACAGAGACAACTATGATCCCATGACAGTAACAGAGACAATTGTGATCACATGACAGTAACAGAGACAACTGTGATCACATGACAGTAGCTACAGTAACAGAGACTAGTAGCAGAGACAGCTGTGATCACATGACAGTAGACAGTAACATGACAGTACAACTGTGATCCCTGTGAACAGAGACAACTAACAGACAGACAGCTGTGATCACATGACAGTAGTGATCCCATGCAGAGAGAGACAGCTGTGATCACATGACAGTAGACAGTATCAGAGACAGCTGTGATCACATAACAGAGACAGTGATCACATGACAGTAACAGAGACAACTGTGATCACATGACAGTAACAGAGACAACATGACAGTAGACAGTAGCAGAGACAACTATCACAGACAATGACAACTGTGATCCCATGACAGTAACAGAGACAGCTGTGATCACATGACAGTAACAGCAAGACAGTAACAGAGACAATTGTGATCCACTTGTATTAACAGAGACAGAGCAGTCCCATGACGGTACAGCTGTGATCACATGACAGTAGACAGTATCAGAGACAGCTGTGATCACATGACAGTAGACAGTAACAGAGACAACTATCAGAGACAGCTGTGATCACATGACAGTAGCTAGTAGCAGACAGCTGTGATCACATGACAGTAGCTAGTAGCAGAGACAGCTGTGATCACATGACAGTATAACAGAGACAACTGTGATCACATGACAGTAACAGAGACAGTATCAGAGACAGCTGTGATCACATGACAGTAGCTATCAGAGACAGCTATCAGACAGTAGCTAGCTGTGATCACATGACAGTAGCTAGTAGCAGAGACAGCTGTGATCACATGACAGTAGCTAGTAGCAGAGACAGCTGTGATCCCATGACAGTATCAGAGACAACTGTGATCACATGATCACAGCTGTGATCACATGACAATGTAGAGAGACAGTATCAGACAGTAGCTAGTATCAGAGACTGTGATCACATGACAGTAGCAGTATCAGAGACAGCTGTGATCACATGACAGTATGTGATCAGACAGTATCAGAGACTGTGATCACATGACAGTATCAGAGACAGCTGTGATCACATGACAGTATCAGAGACACGGGCTTCGAAGTAGAACACCTCCCCATCACTGTCAGCATTCTTTAAAAGGCCACAGGCTTTAAGAACCATTGTGGTCTGACCAATGACGTGCATTTTCCCCTCCCTATGTTTTCTCTTCCACTCGTTTTTGTTGTCTCACTTGTTTCATTGATTCTCATCTCTCAAACCGTCTCACTCATCTGAAGCAAAGTGGAAATGTATTGGATTCTCTATTGGATTCTCAATATAACCTTAGTATTTCAGCTGAATGATAAAATGGACATATCTTCTTAGTATAACAGAATATAACAATAGACTGAATATGACAGTAGAAAAACACATGGTGTGGCCATAGGGCCCTACCACCTTATGCAAACAAAGAGCGATGGAGTGTCCTACACGGTCCGTTCAAAAATTTGTTCAGCAAAAAGTACACTATCGGTCAAATGTCTTAGAACGCCTACTCATTCAAGGGTTTCTTTATTTTGACTATTTTCTACATCGCAGAATAATAGTGAAGACATTAAAACTATGAAATAAAACATATGGAATCATGTAGTAAACAAA
This sequence comes from Oncorhynchus masou masou, assembly GCF_036934945.1. Classification (NCBI taxonomy): domain Eukaryota; kingdom Metazoa; phylum Chordata; class Actinopteri; order Salmoniformes; family Salmonidae; genus Oncorhynchus; species Oncorhynchus masou. Next base: position 5,372 of record NW_027015965.1, on the reverse strand, counting down.
ATCCAAATATATTTTATATTTGAGATTCTTTAAAATAGCCACCCTTTGCCTTGATGACAGCTTTGCACACACTTGGCATTCTCTCAACCAGCTTCATGAGGTAGTCACCTGGAATGCATTTCCAATTAACAGGTGTGCCTTCTTAAAAAGTTAATTTGTGGAATTTATTTCCTTCTTTAATGCATATGAGCCAATCAGTTGTGTTGTGACAAGGTAGGGGTGGTATACAGAGATAGCCCTATTTGGTAAAGACCAAGTCCATATAATGACAGCAGCTCAAATAAGCAAGAAGAAACGACAGTCCATAATTAATTTAAGACATGAAGGTCAGTCAATGAGGAAAATTTCAAGAACTTTAAGTGCAGTCGCAAAAACCATCAAGCACTATGATGAAACTGGAAAGAAACCACAACTAAAAAACACGAATAAGAAGAAGAGACTTGCTTGGGCCAAAGAAACACGAGCAATGGACATTAGACGGTAGAAATTTGTCCTTTGGTCTGGAGTCCCAAGTGGAGACTTTTGGTTCCAACCGCTGTGTCTTTGAAGGCCGCAGTGTGGATGAAACGATGATCTCTGCATGTGTAATTCCCACCGTAAAGTGTGGAGGAGGTGTTATGGTGTGGGGTGCTTTGCTGGCGACACTGTCTGTGATTTATTTAGAATTCCAAGACACACTTAACCAGCATGGCTACCACAGCATTCTGCAGTGAAACACCATCCCATCTAGTTTGGGCTTAGTGGGATTATCATTTGTTTTTCAACAGGACAATGACCCAACACACCTCTAGTCTGTGCAAGGGCTATTTGACCAAGAAGGAGAGTGATGGAGTGATGCATCAGATGACCTGGCCTCCACAATCCCCTGACCTCAGCCCAATTTAGATGGTTTGGGATGAGTTAGACCGCAGAGTGGAGGAAAAGCAGCCGACAAGTGCTCAGCATATGTGGGAACTCCTTCAAGACTATTGGAAAAGCATTCCAGGTGAAGCTGGTTGAGAGGATGTCAAGCATTTGCAAAGCTGTCATCAAGGCAAAGGGTAGCTATTTGAAGAATCTCAAATCAAAAATATTTGTTTAACACTTTTTGGTTACTACATGATTCCATGTGTTTTATTTCATAGTTTGATGTCTTCACTATTATCCTTCAATGGAGAAAATAGTCAAAATAAAGAAAAACTTATGAATGAAAGGTGTGTCCAAACTTTTGACCGGTAGTGTATGTAGAACTACATAGAAAACTAAGGTCGGTCGCTGCGTTTGCGTAAAGTGTGTCGTGGCATTAAGCTACCATCTGAAACAGCACAGCTGTGACCGTTAGATATTTCACACTGGTCAGCTCTTCACAACTTCAGCTGTTTGATATTGTTTCTAAACTGTAGATGCATAGAAAGAGTAACCTGAAAAATAGAAGGAACTATACTTAGGTGAAATATTTTGACAGGGAGTGTGAGATGAGCTTTGAGAAAATCTATGCGTCAGCATATGGATGCACTTTTGGGTGAGAGCGTGAGTGCGCGTCAGTGTGTGTGTGTTTGTGTGTGTGTGTGAGCGCGTGCATACTCGTGTGTTATAGCCCTGGTGTCAGCAGTCTGTTCTTCATTCAGTCTGACAGGATGGTGTTACGTTCACCGACCCAGAAATGGGCCACACTCATCAGAAGTGCAGTTTTGGATGAATCAGCAGGCAGCAACCATTAAGTTCCTCATTTTCAGCCTTACCGCTCTAGAAAGAGACAGAGAGACAGAGAGTGAGAAAGAGACAGAGAGTGAAAGAGAGAGAGTGAGAAAGAGACAGAGAGTGAGAAGAGAGACAGAGAGTGAAAGAGAGTGAGAAAGAGACAGAGGGTGAAAGGAGACAGAGACAGAGAGTGAGACAGAGACAGAGAGAGAGAGTGAGACAGAGACAGAGAGTGAGAAAGAGACAGAGAGAGAGTGAGAAAGAGACAGAGTGAGAAAGAGACAGAGTGAGAAAGAGACAGAGTGAGAAAGAGACAAGAGAGAGACAGAGTAGAGAAAGAGAGAGTGAGAAAGAGACAGAGAAAGAGACAGAGAGTGAGAAAGAGACAGAGACAGAGTGAGAAAGAGACAGAGACAGAGAGTGAGAAAGAGAGAGAGAGTGAGAAAGAGAGAGAGACAGAGTGAGAAAGAGAGAGAGAGTGAGAAAGAGAGAGAGACAGAGTGAGACAGAGAGACAGAGAGTGAGAAAGAGAGAGAGAGTGAGAAAGAGAGAGAAAGAGTGACAGAGAGACCTATTTTAGCTCAAGTGTGCTCTCTCAAGCCCACCCCTTGGCACAACAGTTTATAGAGTTTGAATGCCCGAATATCTCCACTGTGTTCTTAATCTGATGTTGAACCTAACTGAATTATGTCTGCCCAATATGCTTGTATTTAGTCTGTAGAAAGTGCATTACTGTTTAGTTATCTCAGAAGAATGACAGAATTCAGTAGCACCAACCAACACAGTCTTCTTACAGTAAGACCTGGACAAAAAGCATGTCAGTTGATCATGAAAAACAGTGAAAAACATCGCTTTATATGTACATTTAACAAAAGAGGCAGGTTCTGTCAACTCTACATGCATGACTTTCAGAGTTCACTATGTCACATTTCAGTTATATAAACCTAACAGAACCTGTTAGCAAGCATAGAAAGATTTACAGTCAATACTGCTATAGGCATGATCCCCATGAAACCTCATTTCATATAAATCAGTTTGAGGAATGCTGCTGTTTATTTATTGACTTTATTTAACCAGAGCATTCGTTTAGAACAAATTCTTATTTACAATGATGGCCTACTCCGCCAAACACGGACGACACTGGGCCAACGTATTGTTCGCTCATGGGACTCACAATCACGTCCGGATGTGATACTGCCTGGATTCGAACCAGGTACTATAGTGACGCCTCTTGAATTGAGATTCAGTGCCTTAGACTGCTACGCCACTCGGGGTAATGTAGTTCATACATAAATAAAATAAATAATACTGTGGTTGAAATTATTGTTTTCCTATTGTGAAATAGGCTTTACGTCTTTTTTCATGCAGATGATTGGGTCGTTGCTACTACCTCTGATGTCATCAATGTGCGACTTTACAAGTAGTTTTCGAACAGGGGAAGCTGACATTCGTGTGAAAGGTAAAGTGGAAACATCACATATGCTAGACGTTTATTTAATTTAGTGGTGCTGTGTTATGTCATGACAGTTGTGATTTCGTATGCGTTATTAGCAAAGATTTCGCCAATGCTAAAGTGTTTTCGATAGTTGTGTTGACATGCTAATTTAACTAGCATAACTTCAGCGTTCTGTTGTATATGGTTAGTCCGTGGCTAGATTTGACTTCTGAACTATTAAATAAACAAAGACATCCAAATGTAAACGTTTATTAATATTTTGACTATTTATAGGGCTACCAGTTACTGTAGCTACATATTAACACCAGATGGGATTTAACAATGATGTTATCCATTACTGGGAGTTAAGGTTAATTCGGTCGCCTGGAGACCCGACGTTGAATTCTGTCAGGTAGAAATTAGCATTTGAATCAGGAAAGTTAACTCTTAAACTTCAAGCCAGAATGTTGAATAAAATGATATTTGAACGTACTTAACCTGTTGGCAGTGCTGGTTGGTCCTCTTGGGGTAGGAATGTGAGACAATATATCCACAGGAAAGTATAATTACATTAAATGTTTTAAAGCGTTGGTATCAGTAGTGCGTTCAGATTAATATCAGCTAAAGCATAAGCACGAGACGCATGCATACTTGCCGAGCTCGTGCACGTGTTTACTTTAGTCTGCGCATGTCTCAGGTGATGTGTCTGGTTTCAATTTACCCTACTGTCCCCAAACTCCCAGTCAGAGATACCAATAATCTTTGGTTAAATTACATTATCTGGTGTAATAGATACAATAAAAGTATCAAAACGTTCTGCAGTGTATTTTTTTTTTTACAGCTAGATATGTACAGGGTCATGTCACTGTTAGCAAAATATACCAGTTTATGTAGTATTTATTTATATGTAGTATATATTCTGCTTCACCCCAGGTATGCCAATGTGATCATGGCCAGCAGGCAGTGGTGTGAGGGTCACTCCACCCCAGTGCTGTGTGTGGGGGCCTCTGGGGGTCCGGAGGGTCTCCTAGCCTCTGGCTCAGAGGAGGGTGAGGTAACAGTGTGGAACCAGGAGGGAACGGTGTTAGCTCGTCTCCGTCTGCCCAGCGGGGATGATGTGACCAGCGCTGTGTTCTCGCCGGCGGCTCCAGGCCTGTTGTATGTGTCCCACGGAGAGACGGTGAGCGTATTGGACCCTAGGAGCCTAAAGGGGGCGGTAGAGGCGCTACAGGGTGCGGGAGAGGAGGAGATCAACTCTCTGGCTCTGAATGAGACAGGCTCAGCTCTGGCCGTGGCTGATGACTCAGGGGTGGTGAGGGTGCTAGGGTTGCCGGGGGGTCAAGTAAACAGGACGCTCCGCAGACACACCAACATCGTCTCATCTGTGGCTTTCCGCCCTCTCAGGCCCAACAACTTGGTCTCAGCCGGGCTCGACATGCAGGTGAGATGACTCGAGACGGAGAAAGAAAAGGCATGCTTGAGAGTACCCTGTTTGACTACGAAAGCATGTCTTGACCCTTCTGTCCTCAATGTCTTGCAGGTGATGTTGTGGAGCCTACAGAAGACACGCCCTGTCTGGACCCTCAACCTGCAGGAAGTGGCTGAGGAAGAGGAGGCCCATCAGCACAAAGCTGGTCAGCTCTTCAACCCACCTCTGGCCCACTGCGTCTCTGTAGCGACCTGCGGGAACGCTTTGGCCTGCGCCGCCGAGGACGGACGTGTGCACCTGATGCGGATCGGCAGTGGCTCCAAACTGGACCAACGGGGGGCCATCAAGGCCCACAGCCAGGGAGCCTCACAGGCCCACTTCCTCAGCTTCTTACCCCACCCATACTGGCTGGCTACTGGGGGCAACGACGGCATAGTGGCCCTCTGGGACCTCAGTCAGAACCCGGTAGTTACTGTTGAGGATAAGGGCAAGCCACAGGCAGCGCCAGTCCACCGCAGGAGACCCAATGCCAGGGCTAAAGCCAAACTCCAGGCCAAGCCCCAGCAGGCAAAAGATGAGACTAAGAAGGAGAGGGAGGAGGTGGAGGAGGGCAGCAGTGTAGATCAGTTACCAGGCACAGAGGAGGCCCTGAAGTCAGGACCTAAACTCAGCTTCAGCCATGGGGACAAGGTGAACTGGGTGTGTCCCACTCTGCTGAGAGGGGAACCCAGCCTGGTGGTGGCTGACCAGAGCCCTAACCTGTCTGTCTACTCTTTGGCCGGTCTATAGACCTAACCTGTCTGTCTACTCTCTGGCTGGTCTATTGAC
>NW_027015964.1:0-10672 GCF_036934945.1 Oncorhynchus masou masou | reverse complement strand
TACATTTACATTTAAGTCATTTAGCAGACGCTCTTATCCAGAGCGACTTACAAATTGGTGAATTCACCTTCTGACATCCAGTGGAACAGCCACTTTACAATAGTGCATCTAAATCATTAAGGGGGGGGGTGAGAAGGATTACTTATCTTATCCTAGGTATTCCTTGAAGAGGTGGGGTTTCAGGTGTCTCCGGAAGGTGGTGATTGACTCCGCTGTCCTGGCGTCGTGAGGGAGTTTGTTCCACCATTGGGGGGCCAGAGCAGCGAACAGTTTTGACTGGGCTGAGCGGGAACTGTACTTCCTCAATGGTAGGGAGGCGAGCAGGCCAGAGGTGGATGAACGCAGTGCCCTTGCTTGGGTGTAGGGCCTGATCAGAGCCTGGAGGTACTGCGGTGCCGTTCCCCTCACAGCTCCGTAGGCAAGCACCATGGTCTTGTAGCGGATGCGAGCTTCAACTGGAAGCCAGTGGAGAGAGCGGAGGAGCGGGGTGACGTGAGAGAACTTGGGAAGGTTGAACACCAGACGGGCTGCGGCGTTCTGGATGAGTTGTAGGGGTTTAATGGCACAGGCAGGGAGCCCAGCCAACAGCGAGTTGCAGTAATCCAGACGGGAGATGACAAGTGCCTGGATTAGGACCTGCGCCGCTTCCTGTGTGAGGCAGGGTCGTACTCTGCGGATGTTGTAGAGCATGAACCTACAGGAACGGGCCACCGCCATGATGTTGGTTGAGAACGACAGGGTGTTGTCCAGGATCACGCCAAGGTTCTTAGCGCTCTGGGAGGAGGACACAATGGAGTTGTCAACCGTGATGGCGAGATCATGGAGCGGGCAGTCCTTCCCCGGGAGGAAGAGCAGCTCCGTCTTGCCGAGGTTCAGCTTGAGGTGGTGATCCGTCATCCACACTGATATGTCTGCCAGACATGCAGAGATGCGGTTCGCCACCTGGTCATCAGAAGGGGGAAAGGAGAAGATTAATTGTGTGTCGTCTGCATAGCAATGATAGGAGAGACCATGTGAGGTTATGACAGAGCCAAGTGACTTGGTGTATAGCGAGAATAGGAGAGGGCCTAGAACAGAGCCCTGGGGGACACCAGTGGTGAGAGCGCGTGGCGAGGAGACAGATTCTCGCCACGCCACCTGGTAGGAGCGACCTGTCAGGTAGGACGCAATCCAAGCGTGGGCCGCGCCGGAGATGCCCAACTCGGAGAGGGTGGAGAGGAGGATCTGATGGTTCACAGTATCGAAGGCAGCCGATAGGTCTAGAAGGATGAGAGCAGAGGAGAGAGAGTTAGCTTTAGCAGTGCGGAGCGCCTCCGTGATACAGAGAAGAGCAGTCTCAGTTGAATGACTAGTCTTGAAACCTGACTGATTTGGATCAAGAAGGTCATTCTGAGAGAGATAGTGGGAGAGCTGGCCAAGGACGGCACGTTCAAGAGTTTTGGAGAGAAAAGAAAGAAGGGATACTGGTCTGTAGTTGTTGACATCGGAGGGATCGAGTGTAGGTTTTTCAGAAGGGGTGCAACTCTCGCTCTCTTGAAGACGGAAGGGACGTAGCCAGCGGTCAGGGATGAGTTGATGAGCGAGGTGAGGTAAGGGAGAAGGTCCCCGGAAATGGTCTGGAGAAGAGAGGAGGGGATAGGGTCAAGCGGGCAGGTTGTTGGGCGGCCGGCCGTCACAAGAAGCGAGATTTCATCTGGAGAGAGAGGGGAGAAAGAGGTCAGAGCACAGGGTAGGGCAGTGTGAGCAGAACCAGCGGTGTCGTTTGACTTAGCAAACGAGGATCGGATGTCGTCGACCTTCTTTTCAAAATGGTTGACGAAGTCATCTGCAGAGAGGGAGGAGGGGGGAGGGGGAGGAGGATTCAGGAGGGAGGAGAAGGTGGCAAAGAGCTTCCTAGGGTTAGAGGCAGATGCTTGGAATTTAGAGTGGTAGAAAGTGGCTTTAGCAGCAGAGACAGAGGAGGAAAATGTAGAGAGGAGGGAGTGAAAGGATGCCAGGTCCGCAGGGAGGCGAGTTTTCCTCCATTTCCGCTCGGCTGCCCGGAGCTCTGTTCTGTGAGCTCGCAATGAGTCATCGAGCCACGGAGCGGGAGGGGAGGACCGAGCCGGCCTGGAGGATAGGGGACATAGAGAGTCAAAGGATGCAGAAAGGGAAGAGAGGAGGGTTGAGGAGGCAGACTCAGGAGAAAGGTTGGAGAAGGTATGAGCAGAGGGAAGAGATGATAGGATGGAAGAGGAGAGAGTAGCGGGGAGAGAGAGCGAAGGTTGGGACGGCGCGATACCATCCGAGTAGGGGCAGTGTGGGAAGTGTTGGATGAGAGCGAGAGGGAAAAGGATACAAGGTAGTGGTCGGAGACTTGGAGGGGAGTTGCAATGAGGTTAGTGGAAGAACAGCATCTAGTAAAGATGAGGTCGAGCGTATTGCCTGCCTTGTGAGTAGGGGGAAGGTGAGAGGGTGAGGTCAAAAGAGGAGAGGAGTGGAAAGAAGGAGGCAGAGAGGAATGAGTCAAAGGTAGACGTGGGGAGGTTAAAGTCGCCCAGGACTGTGAGAGGTGAGCCGTCCTCAGGAAAGGAGCTTATCAAGGCATCAAGCTCATTGATGAACTCTCCGAGGGAACCTGGAGGGCGATAAATGATAAGGATGTTAAGCTTGAAAGGGCTGGTAACTGTGACAGCATGGAATTCAAAGGAGGCGATAGATAGATGGGTAAGGGAGAGAGAGAGAATGACCACTTGGGAGAGATGAGGATCCCGGTGCCACCACCCCGCTGACCAGAAGCTCTCGGGGTGTGCGAGAACACGTGGGCGGACGAAGAGAGAGCAGTAGGAGTAGCAGTGTTATCTGTGGTGATCCATGTTTCCGTCAGTGCCAGGAAGTCGAGGGACTGGAGGGAGGCATAGGCTGAGATGAACTCTGCCTTGTTGGCCGCAGATCGGCAGTTCCAGAGGCTACCGGAGACCAGGAACTCCACGTGGGTCGTGCGCGCTGGGACCACCAGATTAGGGTGGCCGCGGCCACGCGGTGTGGAGCGTTTGTATGGTCTGTGCAGAGAGGAGAGAACAGGGATAGATAGACACATAGTTGACAGGGTACAGAAGAGGCTACGCTAATGCAAAGGAGATTGGAATGACAAGTGGACTACACGTCTCGAATGTTCAGAAAGTTAAGCTTACGTAGCAAGAATCTTATAGACTAAAATGATTGAAATGATACAGTACTGCTGGAGTAGGCTAGCTGGTAGTGGCTGCGATGTAGCTAACCTAGAAAATCGCTCTAGGCTAAACAATTGACTTAGATACAAAGACGGCTATGTAGCTAGCTAGCTACGATCAAACAAAACAAACCGTTGTACTGTAATAGTTACTACAGTGCTGCTATTCGGGGGCTAGCTGGCTAGCTACGTTGAAAGACCGACAATAGCTGGCCAGCTAACCTAGAAAATCGCTCTAGACTACACAATTGTCTTAGATACAAAGACGGCTATGTAGCTGGCTAGCTACGATCAAACAAATCAAACCGTTGTACTGTAATGAAGTGAAATGAAAAATGTGATACTACCTGTGGAGCGCGACGGAATGTTGACCGGGTAGTTGGAGTTCAATTCGGTAGAGGTTGGCTAGCTGTTGGCTAGCTAGCTAGCAGCATTTCCTACGTTAAGGACGACAAATAGCTGGCTAGCTAACCTCGGTAAATTAAGATAATCACTCTAAGTCTACACACTCTAAACTGCACAATTATCTTGGATACGAAGACAGCGAAGACAACTATGTAGCTAGCTGACACTACGCTAATCGAGTCGTTCAGTTGAGTGTAATAGTTTCTACAGTGCTAGTGGACAGTGGATGTTAGCTAGCTGCTTAGCTAGCTGCTGGGCAGATACGTTAGGACGACGAAATACGATAATATGCAATTGTCGTTGATACAAAGACGGCTATGTAGCTAGCTAAGAAGAAATTGCTAAGATAAGACAAATCAAACCGTTGTACTATAACGAAATGTAATGAAATGTAATGAAAAGTTATACTACCTGCGGACCGAAGTGTAGATGCGACCGCTCGCTCCAACCGGAAGATACTTTCTTCCATTTAAGAATGATGAAGGCCACTGTGTTCTTGGGGACCTTCAATGCTGCAGAACTATTTTGGTACCCTTCCCCAGATCTGTGCCTCGATGGACAATTTCTTAGACCTCATGGCTTGGTTTTTGCACTGATATTCACTGTCAACTCTGGGACCTTCTATTGACAGGTGTGTGCCTTTTCAAAATTGTGTCCAATCAATTGAATTTACCACTGGTGGACTCCAATCAAGTAGTAGAAACATCTCAAGGATTATCACTGGAAATATGATGCACCTGAGCTCAGTTTCTAGATTCATAGCAAAGGGTCTGAATACTTTTATCAATAAGGAATTTGTTTGTTTTTTTAAATAAATGTGCAAACATTTCTAAAAACCTGTGTTCACTTAGTCATTATGGGGTATTGAATCAACCAAATAATTTCATACATTTTCAAATAAGCTGTAACAACATTTTTGGGGGAAAAGTCCAGGGGTCTGAATACTTTCTGAATGCACTGTATTTTCCTCAATGTTGCGGGATGAGTCGAGGATGGATTCATCTTTAAATATTTTCATCAGTATTCTTAAAAGAGTCCTGCAGCATTGAGTCGGCCTCCTCTGTCCAGCGCCTCACTATTCTCTGTGTTGGTGGCTCCCTCGAGTTTCTGCTTGTAGGCGGGGAGTAGGAACAGAGAGACATGATCTGATTTTCCGATCGAAGGCGGGGGATGGCTTTGTATGTGTCACGGATGTTTGTATAAACATGTTCTAGCACGTTGTTTCCTCTCTCGTGGGGCAGGATACATGTTGGTGATACTTTGGAAGAATTTGTTTTAAAATTGCTTGGTTAAAATCTCCCACGACAATAAAGACTGCTTCCAGGTGAGAGGATTATTTCTGGCTAATGTTCTTGTACAGTATGCTGAGTGCTGCCTTGATGTTTGCTTGTGAAAGTATGTACAGAGCTGCGATAATAACCCACGTGAATTCCTCGGCACATAGTGAGGTCGGCATTTTAGCATCAGAAACTCCAGTTCAGGTGAACAGGAACTCTTAGCAGAAGGCGCCGTTCAGTACATCCGGAAAATGGAAAAGCCGTCTGGTTGAAAAGCAGAGTCAAGTGAATAAAAACAAAGACACAGCTTTGCCTGATGTCCGCCTGCAATTGAAGCCTTAGCCATTAGGATACTAGGAAGAGGAAGCCGTGTATATACTGTATCAGCTATATTTGATTTTATTTTATGGGCTTTAACCATTCTAGCACAGAGATAAACTGCAACCAAGTTTCTATGTTTAAAAGGGTAATTTGAAAATATGTAATATGACTAGAGTATGGGAAAGGTGTATTACTCAATCAAAACTGAATCAAAAAATGAGTAATGCATAAGAAATATTGTAAAGTTCGGGAAAACATCAGGAAACATCATCAGGTAATACTTGTGAGCATAGAAAAACAAAAGATAGCGCCAAATTCAGAGAAAGAAAACAAAAATCGCTCCATTTGTCACAACCAGAGACGGTCACAACCGCTATATAGCACACATTGGAGGAGTGACTTCAGCACACATCAGAAAAATTATGTATTATTAAACAAAATTATGCCAAGTTCACAAGGCCCTTGATGATGTGAGGCCCCAGCCAATTGCCTGAATTGCCTAATGCTAAGTCCACCACTGCTCAGAACAGGGGGTAAAGAGAATACAGTGGAGCGTAGAGAAAAGCTTTCCCCTCCCATCAGTCCTGCCAATAAAGACCCTTCATTGAAAGGTCACTCTGACACGAACAGCGAGGAAACAGAGCAGCCCAACAACAGCCTAAATATGAGGAGCTGCTATCTCGGAAGTCTCACATACTGTGGAAAATATGAGAGAATAATTAGCGCTGCTGTGCTCATTGAGAGACTCAAATGAAATATACAATTAATTGATTGTGCATCTCCTTGATGCAATGAGCCTTGTGAATAAAGTCACAGTGCTGAATAGCGAGCTACTTCAAAGGGAGTCTTATGCTCTCCCGAGGTGACGAGACACATTCGATGGAATAAGATAGTCTTTATTACATTAGAAGGGTTGCTCTTACTCCTCTCACACTGAGGCAGAATGGGAAGGCTAATGAACAACTGTTCATCTATTACTGTATCTAACCATGTTATTAAGCAAATGGCATTGCCCTGTGAGAAGAGAGATTCTCACCGATCAGAAGGTTGTGCTTTGAAAGGCTGAAGTTTCCTCCCGTACACCTCATGTATTTTTCAAAGTCAGGTATAGTTATTCTGTGTGAAATGCTACATCAAGTCAGGTTCTCTTATTCAGAACTGTAAAATCAGACTCTGGATCAGTGGTATTCAACGTCGGGGTCGCAACCCTTAGAGGGACGCGGGGAACTGCAGTGGGGTCGCGAATATATATATATATCTTATATATAAAATAATATTTTTCAAATGATCTTCTCAAAAATGTTTGTATATTATCCCATCCAATAATCTGAACTCTTAATTCTTTATTTGTAATTATTATCATATATATATATATATATGATGATAATAATAATTACAAACAAAGAATTAAGAGTTCAGATTATTGTATGGGATAATATACAAACATTTTTGAGAAAGATATTTAGAAAAGTATTATTTTCATGAGTAAATATATTTCTTGGTTTCGCATTGATGGTGAACACTTACGTCATTTTAACGCGTCATCCGGTTTAATCTGCCTGATACACAAGCTAGCATTGAGGCTAACCAGAAAATACATAACATGTCACCTATCTCAGAACATCATTTAGGAAATGGGAAATACATCTCACATCCTAGCAAACTTTGCAAAGTACACTGAACAAAAATATAAACACAACATGCAACAACTGTAACTGAGTTACAGTTCACATAAGGAAATCAGTCAATTGAGATAAATTCAGTAGGCCATAATCTATGGATTTCACATGACTGGGAATGCAGATATGCATCTACTCGTCACAGATACCTTAAAAAAAATAGTTTGGGACGTGGATCAGAAAACCAGTCTGTATCTGGTGTGTCCACCACTTACCTAATGCAGCGTGACACATCTCCTTTACAGAGTTGATCAGGCTGTTGATTGTGGTCTGTGGAATGTTGTTCCACTCTTCTTCAATGTTTGTGTGAAGTTGCTGGATATTGGCAGGAACTGGAACACGCTGTCATGCACCTTTGATCCAGAGCATCCCAAACATGCTCAATGTGTGAAATGTCTGGTGAGTGTGCAGGCCATGGAATAACTGGGACTTTTTCAGCTTCCAGGAATTGTGTACAGATCCTTGCAATATGGGGCCGTGCATTATCATGCTGAAACATGAGGTTATGGTGGCAGATGAATGGCATGACAATGGGTCTCAGGATCTCGTGTACGGTATCTCTGTGCATTCAAATTGCCATCAATAAAATGCAATTATGTTCATTGTCTGTATCTTATGCTTTCCCATACCATAACCCCATCGCCACCATAGGACACTGTTCACTCTGTTGACATCCGCAAACATCACCTACACAACACCATACATGCTGTCTGCCTGGTACAGTTGAAACTGAGAGTCACACTTCTCCAGCGTGCCAGTGGCCAAGTCGGTTACGACGCTGAACTACAGTCAGGTCAAGACCCCAGTGAAGATGACGAGCACGCAGATGAGCTTCCCTGAGACGGTATCTGATGGTTTGCACAGAAATTCTTAAGTTCTGCAAACCCACAGTTTCATCAGCTGTCCCAGTGGCTGGTCTCAGACGATCCCGCAGGTGAAGAAGGAGATCCTGGGCTGGTTTGGTTACACATGGTCTACGGTTGTGAGGCCGGTTAGACGTACTGCCAAATTCTCTAAAATGACTTTGGATCATTTAACATTCAATTCTCTGCCAACAGCACTGGTGGACAGTTCAGCAGTCAGCAGGCCAATTGCATGCTCCCTCAAAACTTGTGACATCTGTGGAATTGTGTTGTGTGACAAAATTGCATATATTTCATTGTCCCCAGCACAAGGTGCATCTGTGTAAGGATCATACTGTTGAATCAGCTTATTGACATGCCACATCTGTCAGGTGGATTGATTTAAACAAAATCGCACATCATTTTCAGACAAATAAGCTTTTTGTGCATATGGAACATTTCTGGGGTATTGTATTTCAGGTCATGAAACATGGGACCAACACTTTACATGTGTTTATATTTTTGTTCATTGTAAGTAATTGGGAGGATGACATGAGGAATTGGCCGCCAGTAGATTACTTGTGAGGATATTTACTTGGTGTGGATGGCTCAATACAAAACTACAGTAGGCTTACAACTGAGGAGGAATATCAGTACTTGCAGCGGCAAAGGACTGCACATTATTTATAATGAGGGACACCAGGAGAAAATCTGACCTCTCTTAAATGAAAATGGATGGCCCTCCCTTCAGTAAAATATACCCTAACTGAATGCTTGAAAAAAAGTGACCCTCCACTTGAAGTCGGAAGTTTACATAAACCTTAACCAAATACATTTCGATTCAGTTTTATATAATTCCTGACATTTAATCCTAGTAAAATTATCTGTCTTAGGTCAATTAGGATCACCACTTTATTTTAAGAATGTGAAATGTCAGAATAATAGTAGAGTGATTAATTTTGGCTTTTATTTCTTTCTATCACATTCCCAGTGGATCAGAAGTTTACATACACTAAGTATTTGAAAGCATTACCTTGCCTTCCACAAGCTTCCCACAACAAGTTGGGTGAATTTCCGTTCCTCCTGGCAGAGCTGATGCAACTGGAGTCTGGTTTGTAGGCCTCCTTGCTTCCACACACACTTTTTCATTTCTGCCCACAAATTTTCTATAGGATTGTGGTCAGGGCTTTGAGATGGCCACTCCAATACCTTGACTTTGTTGTCCTTAAGCCATTTTGCCACAACTTTGGAGGTATGCTTGGGGTCATTGTCCATTTGGAAGACCCATTTCGCGACCAAGCTTTTCTGGAATTTTCCAAGCTGTTTAAAAGGTACAGTCAACTTAGCTTAGTGTATGTAAACTTCTGACCCACTGGAATTGTGATACAGTGAAATGACCCACCTGGTATTATGAATTATACGTGAAATGATCTGTCTGTAAACTATTGTTGAAAAATTACTAGTAGATGTCCTAACCGACTTGCCAAAACTATAGTTTGTTAATAAGAAATTTTTGGAGTGGTTGAAAAACTAGTTAATGATTCCAACCTAAAAAAAAAGTGTATGTAAACGTCCGACTTCAAATCAAATGTATTTATAAAGCCCTTCTTACATCAGCTGATATCTCAAAGTGCTGTACAGAAACCCATTCTCAAAACCCCAAACAGCAAGCAATGCAGATGTAGAAGCACAGTGGCTAGGAAAACTCCCGAGAAAGGCCAGAACCTAGGAAAACCTAGAACCAGGCTATGAGGGGTGGCCAATTCTTTCTGGCTGTGCCGGGTGGAGATTATAACAGAACATGGCCAAGATGTTCATAGATGACCAGCAGGGTCAAAAAATAATAATCACAGTGGTTGTCGAGGGTGCAACAGATCAGCACCTCAGGAGTAAATGGCAGTTGGCTTTTCATAGCCAATCATTCAGAGTATCTCTACCGCTCCTGCGGTCTCTAGAGAGTTGAAAACAGCGGGTCTGGGACAGGTAGCACATCAGGTGAACAGGTCAGGATTCCATAGCCGTAGGCAGAACAGTTGAAACTGGAGCAGCAGCATGGCCAGGTGGACTGGGGACAGCAAGGGAGTCATCAGGCCATGGTAGTCCTGAGGCATGGTCCTAGGGCTCAGGTCTTCTTCGAGAGAGAGAAAGAAAGAAAGAATGAGAGAGAGCATACTCAAATTCACACAGCACACCCGATAAGACAGGAGAAATATTCCAGGATATAACAGGCTGACCCTAGCCCCCAACAACACAAACTACTGCAGCATAAATACTGAGGCTGAGCACGAGGAGGGGTCGGAGACACTGCGGCCACGTCCGACAACGCCCCGGACAGGGCCAAACAAGCAGCAGGTTATAACTCCACCCACTTGGCCAAAGCACAGCCCCACACCACTAGAGTGGATATCTTCAACCACCAACTTACCATCCTGAGACAAGGCCGAGTATAGCCCACAAAGATCTCCGCCACGGCACAACCCAAGGCGGGCGCCAACCCAAGTGATGCACCCCTCCTAGGGACGGCATGGAAGAGCACCAGTAAGCCAGTGACTCAGCCCCTGTAATAGGGTTAGAGGCAGAGAATCCCTGTGGAGAGAGTGGAACCGGCCAGGCAGAGACAACAAGGGCGGTTCTTTGCTCCAATGCCTTTCCGTTCACCTTCCCACTCCTGGGCCAGACTATACTCAATCATATGACCCACTGAAGAGATGAGTCTTCAGTAAAGACTTAAAGGTTGAGACCGAGTTTGCGTCTCTGACATGGGTAGGCAGACCGTTCCATAAAAATGGAGCTCTACAGGAGAAAGCCCTGCCTCCAGCTGTTTGCTTAGAAATTCTAGGGACAATTAGGAGGCCTGCGTCTTGTGACTGTAGCATACGTGTAGGTATGTACGGCAGGACCAAAACAGAGAGATAGGTAGGAGCAAGCCCATGTAAT
>NW_027015963.1:0-10673 GCF_036934945.1 Oncorhynchus masou masou | reverse complement strand
GATAAAACCCATTCTGGTACGTCTAAAACATTTATGACATGAATAAAAATTGACATCAGCAAGGAATTTACAACAATTACTTTCCCTTTTAATTTCAAAGACCTCCCCCTCCACATATTTACCACCTTTCTAACTTTATTTATTACACCACTCCATGTCAGATCCCTAGCTTCCTGTTCCTTCACCCCTAAAAACACACCTAACACCTTAAAATAATCATTTACCATTTTAAAAGGAAAAGTCCCCTCATTAATCTTCCCAACATGCATTATTACTGACTTCTCCATATTCACTTTTGCTCCTGAGGCTTGCTCGTATACTTTAAAACACTCCATCACCCTTTTAACACTTCCCTCATCTCTAACTGTTATTGTGGTATCGTCTGCATACTGATGAATTAAACTAAAACCTCCTTGCGGAGTCTCTACACAATTTATAAAATCTTTTTTAAGGTATGCCGCTAAGGGTTCTACCGATAAAACATACAATAATGCTGATAAAAGGCACCCCTGTCTCACCGATCTCTCAAGAATAAAAGAATCTGTTAAAACCCCATTACATTTACCCTACTTTTTGCCTTTCTATATAATAATTTTATCCATCCTATTATTCTGTTTCCAAACCCATATTTTTCCAGTACCCTAAACATAAAATCATGTTCCACCCTGTCAAAAGCCTTATTAAAATCTATACTTAAAACAATTCCCCCTCTCTTATCGCTATTCATTTTATTTATCACATCTCTAAGTGTAATAATAGTATCAGCTATATCTCTTCCAGGCACACTATAATTTTGTGTAGGTGCTATAATATCATTTAAAACCATCTTCATCCTATTTGCCAATATCTTAGCTAAAATCTTATAATCTGAGTTTAATAAACTAATTGGCCTATAATTCTCCAATTTTAATTTGCTCCCCTTATTTTTATATAAAATCGATATCAGCCCTGTCACCATGGAGTCTGAAACAGTATTATTATCTTCCATATATTGATACACTTCCATTAAAATCGGTGCTAAAAAACTTTCATACATTTTATAAAACTCTGCAATTAGTCCATCTACTCCAGGACTTTTATTTATTTGTAAACCCTTAATTGCATCTTTCACTTCATCCACTTATCTTCCTATCACATCTTTGCTTATCCTCAACACCAATTTGTACATCCACACTACCTAAAATCTCCTTTACACACCCCTCATCCACCTCCCCTTTCTTAAATAAATCCTTATAAAAATTCTGTACGGTTTCTAATATCTCAACATAATCATTTACCACTTCACCCTTTACATTTTCTATCTCACTAATATATGATTTCATCTGTTTAGTTGTTTCTAAACCAAGAAAAAAAGACGTGCATTTCTCCCCTTCCAACACATACTTTGCCCTACTTCTAATAGATGCCCCCTTACACTTATCTATTTCACATTTGCTCAATTGTGCCTTTAAAGCTAAAAACCTTTCAATATTATAAATAGGATTAATATCACATTTCCTCATTTCTTCATTCAATTTTTCTCTTAAATGTTCTTCTCTTGTCATCCTACTCCTCCTCTTCCTTGCATATCTAATACTAAAACCTTTAATTTTTTTCTTTACATTTTCCCACCACTGGCACTTATCATTCCCTTTTTGCTTATCCTCCATTTCATGTTCTATCAAAGATTTAAGCTGTATTCCATATTCTTCATCACCTAGATACCCTGCATTCATGCACCATATTCCCCCCTTTCCTTTCTTTATCTAACCCCACCGAAAATGTTAACCCAGCATGATCACTAAAAGTTGTAAAAATATAATTAATATCCTTCATAAAATTCTTTAACCCTTCATTTACTAAAACCAGATCTATCTGTCTGTTTCAACTCCCCTAAAACCACCTGCCTTCTAGAAAATCCTCTTGTTCGGGTTCTCGTCTCTCCATATATCAATCAGACTGTTTTCACACATAATCTTCCTTAACTCCCCTCGATACGTCACTTCTAAAAATAGCTCCCCTTGACATATCTAATCTATTCATTTTAACATTAAAATCCCCAACTAAAATACAGTTACCCTTGCACCATTTCCCTAATTCTAAAAATAAATTCCTTCGCTATCTCATTATTCGGCGCATAAATACTTATAATCCTAAAAACCCTATTCATATATTCAAAATCCAAAATTAAAATCCTCCCATTATTATCATTATATATCTTCACATTTTCCACTACATCCTTCCTTAATAAAATTGCAACCCCACTTGAATTACCTCTGCCATTGTTTACATAAATAAAATCCCTCCATATTTTTTTTTCTTCTAAAACACAAACATTATCCCAGTGTGTTTCTTGAATACATAAAATATCTGAATTCTTCATTTGGACTATTCTATTTAATTTTCCCATTGTTCTCAAACCATTTGCATTTATTGACATTATATTGACCATTCTAATAAATAATAAAATTTCATTATCCTCTACCTGTTATCCAGTTTCTTTCTTCTTCCACCCTTTCTCTCCCCCTCTTCCCACCGCTTTCCTTTTCCTGTGTTCTTTCCATCTTTGCCCCATCATCCGTGTCCGATATCTCCTCCAAGTCCATGTTATCCAGCCAACTCCCACTCTTAGCATCCACCTCCGTTGTGCTCCCCGTATTCATCTCCACTTCTGGTATAGTCGTTGTGCTCCCCGTGCTTATCGCCGTCTCTGGTATTGTCATCAACTCCATAACCCCCTCCATTTCTTCACCCCCCGAGCTACTTGTTAGTGCTGTGCTTTCCCCCAAAACCTGTGAGTCCCCCGTACTTCCCCCCAGTCCACTCCCCCCCTCCTCCTGAAAACTCCCTCTTCTTATTCCTGAGTCCATACTGCCCCCAATTTCATTTATCTTCTGGTCCTTCTTCCTTCTCCCTTCCTCAGTCTCTCCACCTTCCACCACGTCCTCTCCTCCATCTTCTCCTTCTTGCGACAATACCACTGCTTCCTCGAATATTGTTTGACTCCCCTCTTCAGCCCTATCCTCTCCACAGTTGCACTCCGCCACTCTCTTTCTGCATCCACCACACAAATTCCTTTCCTTCTCTCCATCACATTCTCTCGCATAGTGTCCATGATTGCCACACTTAAAACACCTAAATTCCGGGCAGTCTTTAACTATGTGCCCGGGTTGAATACACATACGACACACTCTGACCTGTTTGTCATGAATGACCCTGAAATATTCTGCTCCCTCCGTCTCAATTCTTGTAGAATAAGGTAATGATGTCACTTTTTCTGTGAACTTGCCTTGCAGAAACGTGTCCCGTCAACCACCTCCGTTCCTGGCCAAACTCTCCTCCTTATCTCCGAGACGGCCTCCACTCCCCAGCTTCTCAGCTTGCCCACTATCACACCATCTTCTACGTATACTGGGAGATTCATAAAAGACACCACCAATTCCTTCACATTAATATCTCTCGCCAGAATCCTTGTGTCCTTTGTTCGCAATCCATCCATTAACCGTTCTTTTCCTCTTTCATTTCTCATCGTAATTTCATACTTATTTTCTCCTTTCATTCGGCATCCCACCACCTCTCCACACACCTCCTTAATTGCTCTTAGTAGTTCCATTGTCGTCACTTTGTCTTCTCCTTCCAACACAATTGCCACCGTGTATTCTTTTCCATATTTCACTCCTTCGTTATCTTCGTTTTTCTTCCGTTGCGCCTTTTCGTTGTCTTTGTCCATTCCGTTTGTCTTTTCCATGTTGTCCGTCATAGTAAAAAATGAATCCAAAAAAAAACCTCTCCCCCAAGCAGAAAAACTGCAAGGGGGAAGACTAACCAAACTTTAAACTATTCAGCTGAAGAAAATAATAAATTATATTGCAAAAACCAATTAATTAACAAAAATAGCTCTCGAGCAAACACTCTCCAGCAAACAATCACTCACAGCTCAGACACTCGCACCTGTCGTCACTTCTCCAATCAGGAAATGCGTACTCAGGCCGGTGTGGTCATAAGCGAGAAACTATCCCTTGGTGCACTATATAAAGTCAAAGTCAGTCTGATTAACAGCTGTTGCATTTTCACCATTTCGATAAGCATCTTTGTGTCACTCAAAAAGTGGAAGAAATTGCATATACTGTAGCCATAATTTGTAGCACAGATTGTTGGATGAAATACAAACTAACCTTGCTTACTTATTTCAGAGCGAGGGCACATATTTCAGCCTTGTGGGAAAAAAATGGACAAAGATTTGAAATTCCACAAGGCAGTGACAAAAAGCTTACAACACCTGGTATTCCCAGGCGGTCTCCAATCCAAGTACTAACCAGGCCCGACCCTGCTTAGCTTCCGAGATCAGACGAGATCATGCGTACTCAGGCCTGTGGTCGTAAGCGAAAAACTTAAGTGTCTTCAGAATATGGCCATTTTTACATGAATTAAAAAATGCCTCAGAGGACCAAAAAGTGCCTGGAGCTATCCGTCAGGGTAAGAGTGACAACAGGTTTCCACATGTCAAAATGGGGGAAATCTTAGCAAATGGATTAATGGTTAATCATGAGAATCTTGTTGTTGTATTGTTGAGTGTATCATGAGATCTCACCTGAAATCTGTGGCTTGACTACAAACCTGTAACCTATGCTACTGTGGCCTACAGAGCTTGAAGGATGGATAACCAGGTGTGTTAAGGTGTGAGGTGGGATAGATGGCCTGCAGTCCTATCCCAAATGGACAACTAATGTCTTGAAATCCCCAGAAGGGTCAAGAAATTGCAGTTTTTTTTGTCAGCATGATTCGAACCTGCGCAGGAAGATCCTAATGGAATTCTAGTCCATCGCCTTAACCACTCGGCCACGACAACAAGCTTATTAGGAGTGTAAGGGAATTCACCCCCGTAGTGGACAAAAATGAATGGCAAATTATTGGCATAGGACAAACCATGTACACATTGGCCAATACCACCCAAATCGGCGTTGATTCATGCAAAGTTCACTTCAAATGGCTATTGCCAGTTGTAACACTTCAAAAATCCAACAGGTGGCGTGTGCGCTCCACCGTGGTTTTTCATATTGATATTGGACTCCAAGTCAACATCCAAAAGCCAAATTTTGAAAAAATTGATTTTTTGGTCAAACTTATCACCCCTTAAAGTGCTTTCTGGACCGTTTTTCGAAATTCTTTCGCTTTTTTTTGTCAATTACACATGTGTAAGAACTGTGAATTTTCTTTTGTCCAATTTTATTATCATTTTTTTTACTTGCGCATTATTGCATATGTTTTGTCCATCTGCAATATGATTTCATAGGAAGTCAGAAGTCAAAAGTCAATAATTTCATAAACTTCACACACCCCTAAAAAAGTGCTTTCTGGACCGTTTTTCGAAAAAATTTCGAATTTTGTGTCAGTTACACACGTATAAGAACTGTATCAACATACTTTAGTCATATTTTATTATCATAATGTTGTTGTTTTTTTGCTTGTGCATAAGGCATATGTTTTGTTGGGGCCAAATGTCATAAGAAATTTGACATGCTCAAAAATCCTTCAGAAATGCAAAATTGACTGGCCTGATGAACTCGGGATGGCCGGGCAGTGATTGTTGTTCCTTTCAATCACTCGTGGTGTTGATTTCATGTCCATTTGTTTGTTTTCTCACTCTTTCAAAGTCACTGTGCATTTGCCATATGGTTAACTGGGCAGTCACCATTACCAATTTGTCATGCTATAAAAATCATGCAGGAATGCCAAATTGACTGGCCTGATGAACTCAGGATGGCTGGGCAGTGATACTGGTACCTCTCCATTGCTCGTTAGGGTTGATTTCAGAATGTCACTTTTGGTGATGGTACCTCACTGCTTAAACATATTGCAAATGGACAAGAGTCACCTGCAAGTCACTGTCCATCAGTCAATTTGATATCATTCAAAGCTTACTATTGGAGGCACTGTCAGTCTCTACACACCCCAATAATACGTCCCTCCATCCAAGTTGTGTATCTGAGTGATTTAGTTTTCCTTTGAATTTTTATGTGAAAAATGACTGATTTACAGGTCATGGGGGTTGTCTAATCATATATATGAAGTTTTGGAAAGATCTGATTTTTTTTTTTTTTAACCACTCCAAACAGCACATGAGACACCAATTATGGCACTTCCGGTTGGCACAGGAAGCTGTAACTCAACATATATCCTCATTGGGGTATTCCATTACAGAATCCTGAGTTTTAAGTCTTTACCATGAAAACTGACTGATTTACACAGGGTTGAATGTACTATGTCTATCAAACTGCAGGCAGGTTATGGGTATACACTTTTAGGGCGATTTGAACCACTTCCGGTTGGTCCAGGAAGCTTAGAATCGACACAGGTAGACCTTATAGTGGTCTGATGGACTGGTACCAAAGACAGGTTCATACAGCATTCATAACCCATATAGACTCCAGGTTGTATTTAGTGGAGCAGCCAATGTATTCCTATGGGGAGAGAAGTCAATGAACACTGTTTTTATGTAAACACCTTCTTTTGACTGTGAAGGGTTAATGTCACACGGTCAAGGATAGGCTTGGACAGATCAGGAGGACCTTAGGAACATTCCTGTGGTTGAATTGTCTTTCTAAACCTAACGGTTCCGCCGCTGTCACCCAAAATCAAATGACGTACTGGTGCAGGCTTCATATTGGGCCTATTTTTCTCATGGTCGCTGCGCTCAGACCGAGCGAGCTACGGTCAAGCGGGGCGCCTCGTTGGACTCGGCACAGTCTGGACACTATGGTGATTGCCATTTATTGTGTTGATTTCAGAATGTCCATTTGGTCATGTTTTCTCACTTTTGCAAAGTCACTGTGCATTTGCCATATGGTTAACTGGGCAGTCACCATCACCAATTTGTCATGCAATAAAACCATGCAGGAATGCCAAATTGACTGGCCCGATGACCTCTGGATGGCTGGGCAGTGATTTTGGTACCTCTCCATTGCTCGTTATGGTTGATTTCAGAATGTCGCTTTTGGTGATGGTACCTCACTGTTAAAACATATTGCAAATGTTTCTCACTTTTGCAAAGTCACTGAAAATTTGTGCAGGAATGCCAAATTGACTGGCCCGATGACCTCGGGATGGCTCGGCAGTGATTCTGGTACCTCTCCATTGCTCGTTATGGTTGATTTCAGAATGTCGCTTTTGGTGATGGTACCTCACCGCTTAAACATATTGCTAATGGACAAGAGTCACCTGCAAGTCACCGTCCATCAGTCAATTTGATATCATTTTGACACCAAACTGACACCAAACCCACTTTTCCCAACTCGTTTAGGAGCCAAGTATAACATACTTCAGAGCTGGCCCAAAATACACAAGGCCTTCGGTACAAAACATTAAAAAACCATAAAACACATAGTTACTTTCTAGCTGCGGGGCCAGTTCGGACATTATGTGTAGTCCTATGTGAGGCGACCCCGAATCCCGAGTTTCGGCTCGATAGGTCATTTGGTGTCCGAGTAAAAGCCTAATTGGTGCTGAAAATCCACTTTTTTCCATGCCTTGCTACGGGGTCCTTGAATGAGCTATCGGACCGAGATGTTGGGTTCTGTCTCTATGGGCCGAGACGGTCACAATGCACCTAGTCTTGTGTCTCTGGGACATTTCTAAATGTCGCCATTTTCGTAATGGTCAAAATGAATTGAAGTCATTGCAAATGTTCGACGCTGTTTCTCGGTCCGAGAACCTCCTAGTGCGTGGTGAGTTACGGCGCTCTATCTACCTGAGGTCTAGAACAGGATTCTAAAGTTTCGGAACTCTAGGTCTGACGGTTCTTTTTTAGCTCGAACAAAGCTAACTATTGGAGGCACTGTCAGTCTCTACACACCCCAATACGTCCCTCCATCCAAGTTGTGTATCTGTGTGATTTATTTTTCCTTTGAATTTTTATGGGAAAAATGACTGATTTACAGGTCATGGGGGTTGTCTAATCACACATATGAAGTTTTGGACAGATCTGATTTTTTAACCCTTCCAAACAGCCCCTGAGACACCAATTATGGCACTTCCGGTTGGCACAGGAAGCTATAAATACACACATGTCTTGACTGACATAGAAACCTACGGAATCCTGAGTTTTAAGCCTTTAAGTTGAGAATTGACTGATCTACACAGGGTTGAATAATGCAGAGTCCTTTTCACCTTTCGAGGTGATGTACATCCAAATACCTTTTGGGTCAATTTAACCACTTCCGGTTGCTCCAGGTAGTTTAGAATCGACACAGGTAGACCTCATAGTGGTCTGATGGAATGTCATAGAAGACAGGTTCATACAGCATTCATAACCCATATAGACTCCAGGTTGTATTTAGGGGAGCAGGCAATGTATTCCTATGGGGAGAGAAGTCAATGCACACTGTTTTTTTTGTAAACACCTTCTTTTAACTGTGAAAGGTTAATGCCAC
This sequence comes from Oncorhynchus masou masou, assembly GCF_036934945.1. Lineage (NCBI taxonomy): Eukaryota > Metazoa > Chordata > Actinopteri > Salmoniformes > Salmonidae > Oncorhynchus > Oncorhynchus masou. Next base: position 2,265 of record NW_027015963.1, on the reverse strand, counting down.
ACAGTCAAGGTTAGGCTTGCACAGATCGGGAGGACCTTAGGAACAGTCCTGTGTTTGAATTGTCCTTCTAAACCTAACGGTTCCGCCGCTGTCACCCAAAATCAAATGACATTGTGGTGCAGGCATCATTGTGGGCCTATTTTTCTCATGGTCGCTGCGCTCAGACCGAGCGAGCTACGGTCAAGCGGGGCGCCTCGTTGGACTCGGCACGGCCTTGGGATTATGTTTATGCCATTGCCTGCTCTCTGTGTCTTTAAACACCGCGCTTTGTCACTCCATCCTTGCTGTGTGTGTGTGTGTGAGAGCTTTTCTTTGACATCTGTTGGGAGAAATGAGTGATTTTACAGTTCAGGAGGGTTGCCTAATCACATATGAAGTTTTGAAAAGATCTGACCTTTTTAACCCTTGGATACAGCCACTATGACACCATTTAAGGCACTTCCTGTTGGCACAGGAAGCTATAAATAAACTCATATCCTCATTGGGGTATGCCTTTACAGAATCCTGAGTTTTAAGTCTTTACGTTAAGAACTGAGTTATTTACGGAGGGTTTAGTGAGTGTGTGTTATTTCAGAAAATCACAGATGTCGCAGAGCTCCGCAGCACACTTTAAAAATATTCGTATGAACACCCTGCAACTGGATCTGTAACCGTTGAAAAAAAAACCCCCACCTATATCTGAACATCACAATCTGGTCATCGTACGATTTCTCTTAAATGACGATAGATAAATGGCTTTATTTTATTGACACCGGAGGCTCCTTGACTTTGACGTGAAGTGAAAAAATCATTTCTCTATTTTCATTTTGGACCTTTAATCCCAGAAATATGGCCATAACTCAAAAACCGTTGAGGCCTAGACGCCATCTTGTTCGGGGCCATCTGCCCATTATGCCAAACCTACGCTCACCAAGTTTCGGCTTCGAAATATTTTCAGTTTTCGAGATATGGCACGTCGTGATTCGGGATGTTTTGTCCAATAGCAATATGATTGCTTATGCCCTCTTGTGGGATCTTCCGGCATAGCGGAAAAATGGGCCAAAATTTGATTATTTTATAAAACGAAAACCGAATATCCGACAAAGTTCATTTGATGACTTCCCGGTAGGTCTGGCCCTGCCGCTCGGCCCGACGCCGTCCCCGAATTTTAAAAATGTTTTCGGACGTCTAGTAAGGGACCGTACAGTTCCAATAGGGACTTTCTCACTAACCATACGGTGATTGTCAAAAAGTTCCCTTAAGGTATGTAAGGTATGAAAGGGCCACCAGGCATAGCCTACAGAAAGTGATAATTTGACAACTGAAAGAAAATGCAGTAACTCATTATAATGCAATCACATGAAATGTTCCCCTCATTCATTTGTTATTAAGTACAGCTGTTTTCTTATTTTCCTTGATCTTTGCTCAGCTCCAGAAGGTTTGCATTTGAGAGTGTTTATTATAAATTATTATTTCACTGTGTGAAGTTGTTATTTCATCTTATTATTACTGCAAAGCAGCATGACTCCTGAGAGACACTAAATAACTGTCAGAAGTGGGATTTGAACCCACGCCTCCATGGGAGACTGCGACCTGAACGCAGCGCCTTAGACCGCTCGGCCATCCTGACTAGAGCACAGCTCCTGGGTATACATTTACATTTTACATTTAAGTCATTTAGCAGACGCTCTTATCCAGAGCGACTTACAAATTGGTGAATTCACCTTCTGACATCCAGTGGAACAGCCACTTTACAATAGTATCGGGTTAAAGAGTATGGGGTAAAAGTAGAAATAGGCACAGCCTTCTAAAATCACCACAGAGACCAGTAAATTTATGCACGATACCGACTTGCACTTTCAATAGTCATTTGTTTTTATCAATGAAAAACTCCCGTCATTGATTTAACCTCAATATGGCCTTCAATGGAAAAGAGTAGTAAATCGTCATTGAATGAACGCTAAACTGGCCTCAGAATATGGCCATTCTGATATAAATGATAAAATTCCTCAGATAAGACCGAAAAAGTGTCTGGAAATATCAGCAACCATCAGGGTAAGAGTGACAACAGGTCCACATGGGGGAAATCTTAACTAATGGGTATTTTTAACGCAATCGTGTTATTATTTATTTTTAGGGTTTAACAAGGCAGCTCACCTGTGACTTGACATTAGATGCGGCGACTTCGATTACCCTACAGACGATATTTTTGTTCTTCCCGCCAATACAATCCACTGACAACGACCGAGTTGTGCGTTCCGAGATGCTTCTTGTTATTTGCCTGTT
>NW_027015962.1:0-10675 GCF_036934945.1 Oncorhynchus masou masou | reverse complement strand
ACACTAGCCTAGTTCTATTACTACACTAGCCTAGTTCTATTACCACACTAGCCTTGTTCTATTACTACACTAGTCTAGTTCTATTACCACACTAGCCTTGTTCTATTACTACACTAGTCTAGTTCTATTACCACACTAGCCTTGTTCTATTACTACACTAGTCTAGTTCTATTACCACACTAGCCTTGTTCTATTACTACTCTAGTCTAGTTCTATTACCACACTAGCCTTGTTCTATTACTACACTAGTCTAGTTCTATTACCACACTAGCCTTGTTCTATTACTACACTAGTCTAGTTCTATTACCACAATAGCCTAGTTATATTACCACACTAGCATTGTTCTATTACCACACTAGCCTAGTTCTATTACTATACTAGCCTAGTTCTATTACCACACTAGCCTTGTTCTATTACTACACTAGTCTAGTTCTATTACCACACTAGCCTTGTTCTATTACTACACTAGTCTAGTTCTATTACCACACTAGCCTAGCTCTATTACTACATTAGCATTGTTCTATTACCACACTAGCCTAGTTCTATTACTACACTAGCCTAGCTCTATTACTACACTAGCATTGTTCTATTACCACACTAGCCTAGTTCTATTACTACACTAGCCTTGTTCTATTACTAGCCTAGTCTAGTTCTATTACCACACTAGCCTTGTTCTATTTCTACACTAGCCTAGTTCTATTACTACACTAGCCTTGTTCCATTACCACACTAGCCTTGTTCTATTACTACACTAGTCTAGTTCTATTACTACACTAGCCTAGATCTATTACCAGCCTAGTTCTATTGCTACACTAGCCTAGTTCTATTACTACACTAGCATCGTTCTATTAATACACTAGCCTAGTTCTATTACTACACTAGCCTAGTTCTATTACTACACTAGCCTAGCTCTGTTAACACACTAGCCTTGTTCTATTACTACACTAACATAGTTCTATTACTACACTAGCCTAGTTCTACTAACACACTAGCCCAGTTCTATTACTACACTAGCCTTGTTCTATTACTACACTAGCCTAGCTCTATTACTACACTAGCCTAGTTCTATTAACACACTAGCCTTGTTCTATTACTACACTAGCCTTGTTCTATTACTAGCCTAGTTCTATTACTACTAGCCTAGTTCTATTACTAGTCTAGTTCTATTTCTAGCCTAGTTCTATTACTACACTAGCCTAGCTCTATTACTACACTAGCAATGTTCGATTACCACACTAGCCTAGTTCTATTACCAGCCGAGTACTATTACCACACTAGCCTAGTTCTATTACTACACTAGCCTTGTTCTATTACCACACTAGCCTTGGTCTATTACTACACTAGTCTAGTTCTATTACTACACTAGCCTAGTTCTATTACTACACTAGCCTAGTTCTATTACCACACTAGCCTAGTTCTATTACCACACAAGCATTGTTATATTACCACACTAGCCTAGTTCTATTACTACACTAGCCTTGTTCTATTACTAGCCTAGTCTAGTTCTATTACCACACTAGCCTTGTTCTATTTCTACACTAGGCTAGTTCTATTACTACACTAGCCTTGTTCCATTACCACACTAGCCTTGTTCTATTACTACACTAGTCTAGTTCTATTACTACACTAGCCTAGACTCATTACCAGCATAGTTCTAATGCTACACTAGCCTAGTTCTCTATTACTACATTCAGCATCGCTATATTAATCACTAGCCTAGTTCTGTAAATAAGCACTAGCCTAGTTCTATTACTACACTAGCCTAGCTCTATTACCACCAGCCTTGTTCTAGCTTTAACACACTGGTCTTCATCTTCATTACTACATCAGCCTAGTTCCCATTACTACACTAGCCTAGTTCTATTAACACACTAGTCCAGTTCTGGCTTACTACACTAGCCTTGTTCTATTACTACACTAGCCTAGTTCTATTACTACACCAGCCTAGTTCCCATTAACACACTAGCCTTGTTCTATTACTACACTACCTCTTTTTATCTCTATTACTAGCCTAGTTCTAGCTACTACTAGCCTAATTACTACTAGTCTAGTTCTCATTTCTAGCCTAGTTCTATTACTACACTAGCCTAGCCTCTATTACTACACTAGCATTGTTCGATTACCAAATAGCCAGTTCTACTACTACACACTAGCCTAGCTATTACTACACTAGCCTTGTTCTATTACCACACTAGCCTTGTTCTATTACTACACTAGTCTAGTTCTATTACTACACTAGCCTTGTTCTATTACTACACTAGTCTAGTTCTATTACCACACTAGCCTTGTTCTATTACTACACTAGTCTAGTTCTATTACTACACTAGCCTAGTTCTATTACTACACTAGCCTAGTTCTATTACTACACTAGCCTAGTTCTATTACTACACTAGCCTAGTTCTATTACTACACTAGCCTAGTTCTATTACTACACTAGCCTAGTTCTATTACTACACTAGCCTAGTTCTATTACTACACTAGCCTAGTTCTATTACCACACTAGCCTAGTTCTATTACTACACTAGCCTAGTTCTATTACCACACTAGCCTAGTTCTATAACCACACAAGCCTAGTTCTATTACCACACTAGCCTTGTTCTATTACTACAATAGTCTAGTTATATTACTACACTAGCCTAGTTCTATTACTAGCCTAGTTCTATTACTACACTAGCCTAGTTCTATTACCACACTAGCCTAGTTCTATTACCACACTAGCCTTGTTCTATTACTACACTAGCCTAGTTCTATAACCACTAGGCAGTTCTATTACCACACTAGCCTTGTTCTATTACTACACTAGTCTAGTTCTATTACCACACTAGCCTTGTTCTATTACTACACTAGTCTAGTTCTATTACCACACTAGCCTTGTTCTATTACTACACTAGTCTAGTTCTATTACCACACTAGCCTTGTTCTATTACTACACTAGTCTAGTTCTATTACCACACTAGCCTTGTTCTATTACTACACTAGTCTAGTTCTATTTCCACACTAGCCTTGTTCTATTACCACACTAGTCTTGTTCTATTACCACACTAGCCTAGTTATATTACCACACAAGCCTAGTTCTATTACCACACTAGCCTAGTTCTATTACTACACTAGCCTAGTTCTATTACCACACTAGCCTTGTTCTATTACTACACTAGTCTAGTTCTATTACTACACTAGCCTAGTTCTATTACTACACTAGCCTAGTTCTATTACCACACTAGCATTGTTCTATTACCACACTAGCCTAGTTCTACTACTACACTAGGCTAGTTCTATTACCACACTAGCCTTGTTCTATTACTACACTAGTCTAGTTCTATTACCACACTAGCCTAGTTCTATTACTACACTAGCCTAGTTCTATTACCACACTAGCCTTGTTCTATTACTACACTAGTCTAGTTCTATTACCACACTAGCCTAGCTCTATTACTACATTAGCATTGTTCTATTACCACACTAGCCTAGTTCTATTACTACACTAGCCTAGCTCTATTACTACACTAGCATTGTTCTATTACCACACTAGCCTAGTTCTATTACTACACTAGCCTTGTTCTATTACTAGCCTAGTCTATTCTATTACCACACTAGCCTTGTTCTATAGCCTAGCTCTATTACCACACTAGCCTTGTTCTATTACCACACTAGCCTTGTTCTATTACTACACTAGTCTAGTTCTATTACTACACCAGCCTAGTTCTATTACCAGCCTAGTTCATTGCTACACTAGCCTAGTTCTATTACTACACCAGCATCGTTCTATTAATACACTAGCTCTAGTTCATTACTACACCAGCCTAGTTCTCATTACTACACCAGCTAGCTCTATTACCACCAGCTTAGCTATTAACACACCAGCCTTGTTCTATTACCACACTCAGCCTAGTTATATTACTACACTAGCCTAGTTCTATTAACACACTAGCCCAGTTCTATTACTACATTAGCCTTGTTCTATTACTACACTAGCCTAGTTCTATTACTACACTAGCCTAGTTCTATTAACACACTAGACTTGTTCTATTCCTAGCCTAGTTCTATTACTACTAGCCTAGTTCTATTACTAGTCTAGTTCTATTTCTAGTCTAGTTCTATTACTAGTCTAGTACTATTACTAGCCTAGTTCTATTACTAGTCTAGTTCTATTACTAACCTAGTTCTATTACTAGTCTAGTTCTATTATTAGTCTAGTTATATTACTAGACTAGTTCTATTACTAGTCTAGTTCTATTACTAGTCTAGTTCTATTATTAGTTTAGTTCTATTACTACTAGCCTAGTTCTACTAATAGTCTAGTTCTATTACTAGTCTAGTTCTATTACTAGTTTAGTTCTATTATTAGTCTAGTTCTATTATTAGCCTAGTTCTATTACTAGTCTAGTTCTATTATTAGTTTAGTTATATTACTACTAGCCTAGTTCTACTAATAGTCTAGTTCTATTACTAGTCTAGTTCTATTACTAGTTTAGTTCTATTATTAGTCTAGTTCTATTATTAGCCTAGTTCTATTACTAGTCTAGTTCTATTACTAGTTTAGTTCTATTATTAGTCTAGTTCTATTATTAGTCTAGTTCTATTACTAGTCTAGTTCTATTACTAGTCTAGTTCTAATACTAGTCTAGTTCTATTACTAGTCTAGTTCTATTATTAGACTAGTTTATTATTAGTCTAGTTCTATTACTAGTCTAGTTCTATTACTAGTCTAGTTCTATTAATAGTCTAGTTCTATTACTATTTTAGTTCTATTATTAGTCTAGTTCTACTACTAGTCTAGTTCTATTATTAGTCTAGTTCTATTACTACACTAGCCTAGTTCTATTACCTCACTAGTATAGTTCTATTACTGGCCCAGTTCTATTACCACACTAGCCTTGTTCAATCAAATCAAATCAAATTTATTTATATAGCCCTTCGTACATCAGCTGATATCTCAAAGTGCTGTACAGAAACCCAGCCCTAAAACCCCAAACAGCATGCAATGCAGGTGTAGAAGCACGGTGGTTAGGAAAAACTCCCCTAGAAAGGCTAAAACCTTGGAAGAAACCTAGAGAAGAACCAGGCTATGTGGGGTGGCCAGTCCTCTTCTGGCTGTGCCGGTAGAGATTGTAACAGAACATGGCCAAGATGTTCAAATGTTCATAAATGACCATTAGTCCGGTAGTCCTGGGGCATGGTCCTAGGGCTCAGGTCCTCCGAGAGAGAGAAAGAAAGAGAATCAGAGAGAGCATATGTTGGGTGGCCAGTCCTCTTCCGGCTGTGCCGGGTGGAGATTATAACAGAACATGGCCAAGATGTTCAAATGTTCATAAATGACCAGCATGGTCGAATAATAATAAGGTAGAACAGTTGAAACTGGAGCAGCAGCACGGTCAGGTGGACTGGGGACAGCAAGGAGTCATCATGTCAGGTAGTCCTCACTAGCCTCACTACCTCACTAGCTAAGTTCTATTACCTCACTAGTCTAGTTCTATAACTAGTCTAGTTCTATTATTAGTCTAGTTCTATTACTAGTCTAGTTATATTACTAGTCTAGTTCTATTACTAGTCTAGTTCTATTATTAGTCTAGTTCTATTATTAGTCTAGTTCTATTACTTGTCTAGTTCTATTATTAGTCTAGTTCTATTACTAGTCTAGTTCTATTATTAGTCTAGTTCTATTACTAGTCTAGTTCTATTATTAGTATAGTTCTATTATTAATCTAGTTCTATTACTAGTCTAGTTCTATTACTAGTCTAGTTCTATTATTAGTATAGTTCTATTATTAGTATAGTTCTATTATTAGTCTAGTTCTATTATTAGTCTAGTTCTATTACTAGTCTAGTTCTATTATTAGTCTAGTTCTATTACTAGTCTAGTTCTATTATTAGTCTAGTTCTATTACTAGTATAGTTCTATTATTAGTCTAGTTCTATTACTAATCTAGCTCTATTACCAGTCTAGTTCTATTATTAGTATAGTTCTATTATTAGTCTAGTTCTATTACTAGTCTAGTTCTATTACTAGTCTAGTTCTATTACTACTCGACTAGTTCTACTACTAGTCTAGTTCTATTACTAGTCTAGTTCTATTATTAGTCTAGTTCTATTACTAGTCTAGTTCTATTACTAGTCTAGTCTCTATTATTAGTCTAGTTCTATTACTACTCTAGTTCTATTACTAGTCTAGTTCTATTACTAGTCTAGTTCTATTACTAGTCTAGTTCTATTACTACTAGCCTAGTTCTACTACTAGTCTAGTTCTATTACTAGTCTAGTTCTATTACTAGTCTAGTTCTATTACTAGTCTAGTTCTATTACTAGTCTAGTTCTATTATTAGTCTAGTTCTATTACTACTCTAGTTCTATTACTAGTCTAGGTCTATTACTACTAGCCTAGTTCTACTACTAGTCTAGTTCTATTAATAGTCTAGTTCTATTACTATTTTAGTTCTATTACTACTCTAGTTCTATTACTAGTCTAGTTCTATTATTAGTCTAGTTCTATTATTAGTCTAGTTCTATTACTAGTCTAGTTCTATTACCTCACTAGCCTAGTTCTATTACTAGTCTAGTTCTACTACTAGTCTAGTTCTATTACCTCACTAGCCTAGTTCTATTACTACTCTAGTTCTATTACTAGTCTAGTTCTATTACTAGTCTAGTTCTACTACTAGCCTAGTTCTACTACTAGTCTAGTTCTATTACTAGCCTAGTTCTATTATTAGTCTAGTTCTATTATTAGTCTAGTTCTATTACTAGTCTAGTTCTATTACCTCACTAGCCTAGTTCTATTATTAGCCTAGTTCTATTACTAGTCTAGTTCTATTACTACACTAGCAGTGTTCTATTACCACACTAGCCTGGTTCTATTACTACACTAGCCTAGCTCTATTACTACACTAGCATTGTTCTATTACCACACTAGCCTAGTTCTATTACCAGGAGAGTACTATTACCCACCAGCTCTGCTCTATTACTACACTAGCCTTGTTCTATTACCACACTAGCCTTGTTCTATTACTACACTAGCCTAGTTCTATTACTACACTAGCTAGTTCTATTACCACACAAACCTAGTTCTATTACTACACTAGCTCTAGTTCTATTACTACACTAGCCTAGTTCTATTACTACACTAGCCTGTTCTATTACTACACTTAGCCTAGTTCTATTACTACACTAGCCTAGTTCTACTACCACTGGCCTAGTTCCTATTACTACACTAGCCTAGTTCTATTACCACACTAGCCTAGTTCTATAACGTACCACAAAAGCCTAGTTCTATTACCACACTAGCCTTGCTCTATTACTACAATAGTCTAGTTATATTACTACACTAGCTAGTTCTATTACTAGCCTAGTTCTATTACTACACTAGCCTAGTTCTATTACCACACTAGCCTTGTTCTATTACTACACTAGTCTAGTTCTATTACTACACTAGCCTAGTTCTATTACCACACTAGCATTGTTCTATTACCACACTAGCCTAGTTCTACTAATACACTAGGCTAGTTCTATTACCACACTAGCCTTGTTCTATTACTACACTAGTCTAGTTCTATTACCATGCCTAGCCTTGTTCTATTACTACACTAGTCTAGTTCTATTACCACACTAGCCTTGTTCTATTACTACACTAGTCTAGTTCTATTACCACACTAGCCTTGTTCTATTACTACACTAGTCTAGTTCTATTACCACACTAGCCTAGTTATATTACTAGTCTAGTTCTATTACCTCACTCGTCTAGTTATATTACTAGCCTAGTTCTATTACTACACTAGCCAAGTTCTATTAATACACTAGCCTCGTTCTATTACCACTCTAGCCTTGTTCTATTACCTCACTAGCCTAGTTCTACTACCCTCACTAGTCTAGTTATATTACTAGTCTAGGTTCTATTACTAGTCTAGTTCTATTACTAGTCTAGTTCTATTACTAGCCTAGTTCTATTACTAGTCTATGTTCTATTACCCTCAGCCTAGTTCTATTACTACTAGTTCTAGGGTCTAGAAGTTCTATTACTAGTCTAGTTCTATTACTAGCCTAGTCTTCATTACTAGTCTAGTTCTATTACCTCACTAGTCTAGATCTAGTATTAGTCTAGTTCTATTACTAGTCTAGTTCTATTACTACTCTAGTCCTATTACTAGATCTAGTTGTGTTATTAGTCTAGTTCTATTATTAGTCTAGTTCTATTACTACACTAGCCTAGTTTATTACTAGTCTAGTTCTGTTACTAGTCTAGTTCTATTATTAGTCTAGTTCTACTACCACTAGCCTAGCTCTATTACTTAGCCTAGTTCTATTAACTCACTAGCCTAGTTCTATTACTAGTCTAGGTCTAGTTACTAGTCTAGTTCATTACTAGTGTTCTATTACTGGTCTCATTACTAGCCTAGTTCTATTACTGGTTCTAGTTCTATTACTAGTCACTAGTACTAGTTTTCCCATTACTAGTCTAGTTCTATTACTACACTAGTCTAGTTCTGGCTACTCCTAGTTCTATTACTGGTCTAGTTCTATTATTAGTCTAGTTCTTTACTAGTCTAGTTCTATTACTACACTAGTCTAGTTCTATTACTAGTCTAGTTCTATTATTAGTCTAGTTCTACCACCTCACTTAGTTCTATTAGCCTAGTTCTATTACCCCACTACCAGCCTAGTTCTATTATTAGCCTAGTTCTATTACTAGTCTAATTTATTACTCACTAGCCTAGTTCTATTACTAGCCTAGTTCTAATATTAGTATAGTTCTATTATTAGTCTAGTTATATTACTAGTCTAGTTCTATTACTAGTGTCTAGTTCTATTACTAGTCTAGTTCTATTATTAGTTTAGTTCTATTATTACTAGTCTAGTTCTATTACCTCACTATTATTAGTCTAGTTCTATTATTAGCCTAGTTCTACTACCTACTAGTCTAGTCTTCATTACTAGTCTAGTTCTATTACTAGTCTAGTTCTATTATTAGTCTAGTTCTATTACCCTCACTAGCCTAGTAGTTCCCATTACTACCTCACTAGCCTGTTCTATTACCAGTTATATTACTAGTCTAGGTCTATTACTAGTCTAGTTCTATTACTAGTCTAGTTCTATAACTAGCCTAGTTCTATTACTAGTCTAGTTCCCTAGTTCTACTAGCCTAGTTCTATTACTAGTCTAGCTCCCATTACTAGCCTAGTTCTATTACTAGTCTAGTTCTATTACCTCACTAGTCTAGATCTAGTATTAGTCTAGCTATTACTAGTCTAGTTCTATAACTACCTTGTCCTATTACTAGTCTAGTTGTGTTATTAGTCTAGTTCTATTATTAGTCTAGTTCTATTACTACACTAGCCTAGTTCTATTACTAGTCTAGTTCTATTACTAGTTCAGTTCTATTATTAGTCTAGTTCACTAATTTTCACTAGCCTAGTTCTATTACTAGCCTAGTTCTATTACCTCACTAGTTTCTATTACTAGTCTAGGTCTATTACAGTCTAGTTCTATTACTAGTCTAGTTCTATTACTAGCCTAGTTCTATTACTGGTCTAGTTCTATTACTACACTAGTCTAGTTCTATTACTAGTCTAGTTCTATTACTACACTAGTCTAGTTCTATTACTAGTCTAGTTCTATTATTAGTCTAGTTCTACTACCTCACTAGCCTAGTTCTATTATTAGCCTAGTTCTATTACTAGCCTAGTTCTATTACCTCACTAGCCTAGTTCTATTATTAGCCTAGTTCTATTACTAGTCTAATTCTATTACCTCACTAGCCTAGTTCTATTACTAGCCTAGTTCTATTATTAGTATAGTTCTATTATTAGTCTAGTTATATTACTAGTCTAGTTCTATTACTTGTCTAGTTCTATTACTAGTCTAGTTCTATTATTAGTATAGTTCTATTATTAGTCTAGTTCTATTACCTCACTAGCCTAGTTCTATTATTAGCCTAGTTCTATTACTAGTCTAGTTCTATTACTAGTCTAGTTCTATTACTAGTCTAGTTCTATTATTAGTCTAGTTCTATTACCTCACTAGCCTAGTTCTACTACCTCACTAGCCTGGTTATATTACTAGTCTAGGTCTATTACTAGTCTAGTTCTATTACTAGTCTAGTTCTATTACTAGCCTAGTTCTATTACTAGTCTAGTTCTATTACTAGCCTAGTTCTATTACTAGTCTAGTTCTATTACTAGCCTAGTTCTATTACTAGTCTAGTTCTATTACCTCACTAGTCTAGATCTAGTATTAGTCTAGTTCTATTACTAGTCTAGTTCTATAACTACTCTTGTCCTATTACTAGTCTAGTTGTGTTATTAGTCTAGTTCTATTATTAGTCTAGTTCTATTACTACACTAGCCTAGTTCTATTACTAGTCTAGTTCTATTACTAGTCTAGTTCTATTATTAGTCTAGTTCTACTACCTCACTAGCCTAGTTCTATTACTAGCCTAGTTCTATTACCTCACTAGCCTAGTTCTATTACTAGTCTAGGTCTATTACTAGTCTAGTTCTATTACTAGTCTAGTTCTATTACTAGCCTAGTTCTATTACTGGTCTAGTTCTATTACTACACTAGTCTAGTTCTATTACTAGTCTAGTTCTATTACTACACTAGTCTAGTTCTATTACTAGTCTAGTTCTATTATTAGTCTAGTTCTACTACCTCACTAGCCTAGTTCTATTATTAGCCTAGTTCTATT
>NW_027015961.1:0-10675 GCF_036934945.1 Oncorhynchus masou masou | reverse complement strand
CAGTATTACTCCCCACAGGTTACACCAGTACAACTAGACACCACACACACAGTATTACTCCCCACAGGTTACACCAATACAACTAGACACCACGCACACAGTATTACTCTCCACAGGTTACACCAGTACAACTAGACACCACACACACAGTATTACTCCCCACAGGTTACACCAGTACACACAGTATTACTCCCCACAGGTTACACCAGTACAACTAGACACCACGCACACAGTATTACTCCCCACAGGTTACACCAGTACAACTAGACACCACGCACACAGTATTACTCCCCACAGGTTACACCAGTACAACTAGACACCACACACACAGTATTACTCCCCACAGGTTACACCAGTACAACTAGACACCACGCACACAGTATTACTCCCCACAGGTTAAACCAGTACAACTAGACACCACACACACAGTATTACTCTCTACAGGTTACACCAGTACAACTAGACACCACGCACACAGTATTACTCCCCACAGGTTACACCAGTACAACTAGACACCACGCACACAGTATTACTCCCCACAGGTTACACCAGTACAACTAGACACCACGCACACAGTATTACTCCCCACAGGTTAAACCAGTACAACTAGACACCACGCACACAGTATTACTCCCCACAGGTTAAACCAGTACACACAGTATTACTCCCCACAGGTTACACCAGTACAACTAGACACCACGCACACAGTATTACTCCCCACAGGTTACACCAGTACAACTAGACACCACGCACACAGTATTACTCCCCACAGGTTACACCAGTACAACTAGACACCACGCACACAGTATTACTCCCCACAGGTTACACCAGTACAACTAGGCACCACACACACAGTATTACTCCCCACAGGTTAAACCAGTACAACTAGACACCACACACACAGTATTACTCCCCACAGGTTACACCAGTACAACTAGACACCACGCACACAGTATTACTCTCCACAGGTTACACCAGTACAACTAGACACCACACACAGCACATTCCCCACAGGTTACACCAGTACACACAGTATTACCCACACAGGTTACACCAGTACAACTAGAACACCACGCGCACACAGTATTACTCCCCACAGGTTACACCAGTACAACTAGACACCACGCACACAGTATTACTCCCCACAGGTTACACCAGTACACCCAGACACCACGCACACAGTATTACTCCCCACAGGTTACACCAGTACACTAGACACCAGTACACAGTGTTCTCCCCACAGGTTACACCAGTACAACTAGACACCACGCACACAGTATTACTCCCCACAGGTTAAACCAGTACAACTAGACACCACACACACAGTATTACTCTCCACAGGTTACACCAGTACAACTAGACACCACGCACACAGTATTACTGCCCACAGGTTACACCAGTACAACTAGACACCACGCACACAGTATTACTCCCCACAGGTTACACCAGTACAACTAGACACCACACACACAGTATTACTCCCCACAGGTTAAACCAGTACAACTAGACACCACGCACACAGTATTACTCCCCACAGGTTAAACCAGTACAACTAGACACCACACACACAGTATTACTCCCCAGGTTACACCAACTAGACACACAGTATTACTCCCCACAGGTTACACCAGTACAACTAGAACACCACGCACACAGTATTACTCCCCACAGGTTACACCAGTACACACAGACACCACGCACACAGTATTACTCCCCACAGGTTACACCAGTACAACTAGACACCACGCACACAGTATTACTCCCCACAGGTTACACCAGTACAACTAGACACCACACACACAGTATTACTCCCCTGAGGTTACACCAGTACAACTGACACCACACACGGTACCCCACAGGTTAAACCAGTACACAGTATTACTCCCCACAGGTTACACCAGTACAACTAGACACACCACGCACACAGTATTACTCCCCACAGGTTAAACCAGTACAACTAGACACACCACGCACAGTATTACTCCCCACAGGTTAAACCAGTACAACTAGACACCACACACACAGTATTACTCCCCACAGGTTACACCAGTACACACAGTATTACTCCCCACAGGTTACACCAGTACAACTAGACACCACGCACACAGTATTACTCCCCACAGGTTACACCAGTACAACTAGACACCACGCACACAGTATTACTCCCCACAGGTTACACCAGTACAAATAGACACCACGCACACAGTATTACTCCCCACAGGTTACACCAGTACAACTAGACATCACGCACACAGTATTACTCCCCACAGGTTACACCAGTACAACTAGACACCACGCACACAGTATTACTCCCCACAGGTTAAACCAGTACAACTAGACACCACGCACACAGTATTACTCTCCACAGGTTACACCAGTACAACTAGACACCACGCACACAGTATTACTACCCACAGGTTACACCAGTACAACTAGACACCACACACACAGTATTACTCCCCACAGGTTACACCAGTACAACTAGACACCACGCACACAGTATTACTACCCACAGGTTACACCAGTACAACTGAACACCACGCACACAGTATTACTCCCACAGGTTACACCAGTACAACTAGGCACCACGCACACAGTATTACTCCCCACAGGTTAAACCAGTACAACTAGACACCACGCACACAGTATTACTCCCCACAGGTTACACCAGTACAACTAGGACACCATGCACACAGTATTACTCCCCACAGGTTAACCAGTACAACTAGGCACCACGCACACAGTATTACTCCCCACAGGTTACACCAGTACAACTAGACACCACACACACAGTATTACTCCCCACAGGTTACACCAGTACAACTACACCACACACACAGTATTACTCCCCACAGGTTAAACCAGTACAACTAGACACCACACACACAGTATTACTCCCCACAGGTTACACCAGTACAACTGACACCACGCACACAGTATTACTCCCCACAGGTTACACCAGTACAACTAGACACCACACACACAGTATTACTCCCCACAGGTTACACCAGTACAACTCCCCACAGGTTACACCAGTACATAGACACCACGCACACTCCCCACAGGTTACACCAGTACAACTAGACACCACGCACACAGTATTACTCCCCACAGGTTACACCAGTACAACTACACCACACACACAGTATTACTCCCCACAGGTTACACCAGTACAACTAGACACCACGCACACAGTATTACTCCCCACAGGTTACACCAGTACAACTAGACACCACGCACACAGTATTACTCCCCACAGGTTACACCAGTACACCACGCACACAGTATTACTCCCCACAGGTTACACCAGTACAACTAGACACCACACACAGTATTACTCCCCACAGGTTAAACCAGTACAACTAGACACCACACACACAGTATTACTCCCACAGGTTACACCAATAAACTAGACACCAGTACAACTCCCCACAGGTTACACCACACCACACACAGTATTACTCCCCACAGGTTACACCAGTACACACAGTATTACTCCCACAGGTTACACCAGTACAACTAGACACCACGCACACAGTATTACTCCCCACAGGTTACACCAGTACAACTAGACACCACGCACACAGTATTACTCCCCACAGGTTAAACCAGTACAACTAGACACCACGCACACAGTATTACTCCCCACAGGTTACACCAGTACAACTAGACACCACACACAGTATTACTCCCCACAGGTTAAACCAGTACAACTAGACACCACACACACAGTATTACTCCTACAGGTTACACCAGTACAACTAGACACCACGCACACAGTATTACTCCCCACAGGTTACACCAGTACAACTAGACACCACGCACACAGTATTACTCCCCACAGGTTACACCAGTACAACTAGACACCACGCACACAGTATTACTCCCCACAGGTTACACCAGTACAACTAGACACCACACACACCCCACAGGTTAAACCAGTACACACAGTATTACTCCCCACAGGTTACACCAGTACAACTAGACACCACGCACACAGTATTACTCCCCACAGGTTAAACCAGTACAACTAGACACCACGCACACAGTATTACTCCCCCACAGGTTACACCAGTACAACTAGACACCACGCACACAGTATTACTCCCCACAGGTTACACCAGTACAACTAGGCACCACACACACAGTATTACTCCCCACAGGTTAAACCAGTACAACTAGGCACCACGCACACAGTATTACTCCCCACAGGTTACACCAGTACAACTAGACACCACGCACACAGTATTACTCCCCACAGGTTACACCAGTACAACTAGACACCACGCACACAGTATTACTCCCCACAGGTTACACCAGTACACACAGTATTACTCCACACAGGTTACACCAGTACAACTAGACACCACGCACACAGTATTACTCCCCACAGGTTACACCAGTACAACTAGACACCACGCACACAGTATTACTCCCCACAGGTTACACCAGTACAACTAGGCACCACGCACAGTATTACTCCCCACAGGTTACACCAGTACAACTAGACACCACGCACACAGTATTACCCCACAGGTTACACCAGTACAACTAGACACCACGCACACAGTATTACTCCCCACAGGTTAAACCAGTACAACTAGACACCACACACACAGTATTACTCTCCACAGGTTACACCAGTACAACTAGACACCACGCACACAGTATTACTCCCCACAGGTTACACCAGTACAACTAGACACCACGCACACAGTATTACTCCCCACAGGTTACACCAGTACAACTAGACACCACACACACAGTATTACTCCCCACAGGTTAAACCAGTACAACTAGACACCACGCACACAGTATTACTCCCCACAGGTTAAACCAGTACAACTAGACACCACACACACAGTATTACTCCCCACAGGTTACACCAGTACACACAGTATTACTCCCCACAGGTTACACCAGTACAACTAGGCACCACGCACACAGTATTACTCCCCACAGGTTACACCAGTACAACTAGACACCACGCACACAGTATTACTCCCCACAGGTTACACCAGTACAACTAGACACCACGCACACAGTATTACTCCCCACAGGTTACACCAGTACAACTAGACACCACGCACACAGTATTACTCCCCACAGGTTAAACCAGTACAACTAGACACCACGCACACAGTATTACTTCCCCACAGGTTACACCAGTACAACTAGACACCACGCACACAGTATTACTCCCACAGGTTACACCAGTACAACTAGACACCACGCACACAGTATTACTCCCTACAGGTTAAACCAGTACAACTAGACACCACACACACAGTATTACTCTCCACAGGTTACACCAGTACAACTAGACACCACGCACACAGTATTACTCCCCACAGGTTACACCAGTACAACTAGACACCACACACACAGTATTACTCCCCACAGGTAACACCAGTACACACAGTATTACTCCCCACAGGTTACACAAGTACAACTAGACACCACACACACAGTATTACTCTCCACAGGTTACACCAGTACAACTAGACACCACGCACACAGTATTACTCCCCACAGGTTACACCAGTACAACTAGACACCACACACACAGTATTACTCCCCACAGGTTACACCAGTACAACTAGACACCACACACACAGTATTACTCCCCACAGGTTAAACCAGTACAACTAGACACCACACACACAGTATTACTCCCCACAGGTTAAACCAGTACAACTAGACACCACGCACACAGTATTACTCCCCACAGGTTACACCAGTACAACTAGACACCACACACACAGTATTACTCCCCACAGGTTAAACCAGTACAACTAGACACCACGCACACAGTATTACTCCCCACAGGTTAAACCAGTACAATAGACACCACGCACAGTATTACTCCCCACAGGTTACACCAGTACACACAGTATTACTCCCCACAGGTTACACAGTACAACTAGACACCACGCACACAGTATTACTCCCCACAGGTTACACCAGTACAACTAGACACCACGCACACAGTATTACTCCCCACAGGTTACACCAGTACAACTAGACACCACGCACACAGTATTACTCCCCACAGGTTACACCAGTACAACTAGACACCACACACACAGTATTACTCCCCACAGGTTACACCAGTACAACTAGACACCACACACAGTATTACTCCCCACAGGTTACACCAGTACAACTAGACACCACGCACACAGTATTACTCTCCACAGGTTACACCAGTACAACTAGACACCACACACACAGTATTACTCCCCACAGGTTACACCACACACACAGTATTACTCCCCACAGGTTACACCAGTACAACTAGACACACGCACACAGTATTACTCCCCACAGGTTAAACCAGTACAACTAGACACCACGCACACAGTATTACTCTCCACAGGTTACACCAGTACAACTAGGCACCACGCACACAGTATTACTCCCCACAGGTTAAACCAGTACAACTAGACACCACGCACACAGTATTACTCCCCACAGGTTACACCAGTACAACTAGACACCATGCACACAGTATTACTCCCCACAGGTTACACCAGTACAACTAGGCACCACGCACACAGTATTACTCCCCACAGGTTACACCAGTACAACTAGACACCACACACACAGTATTACTCCCCACAGGTTACACCAGTACAACTAGACACCACGCACACAGTATTACTCCCCACAGGTTACACCAGTACAACTAGACACCACACACACAGTATTACTCCCCACAGGTTAAACCAGTACAACTAGACACCACGCACACAGTATTACTCCCCACAGGTTAAACCAGTACAACTAGACACCACACACACAGTATTACTCCCCACAGGTTACACCAGTACAACAGACACCACGTATTACTCCCCACAGGTTACACCAGTACAACTAGACACCACGCACACAGTATTACTCCCACAGGTTACACCAGTACAACTAGACACCACGCACACAGTATTACTCCCCACAGGTTACACCAGTACAACTAGACACCACGCACACAGTATTACTCCCCACAGGTTACACCAGTACAACTAGACACCACACACACAGTATTACTCCCCACAGGTTAAACCAGTACAACTAGACACCACACACACAGTATTACTCCCCACAGGTTACACCAGTACAACTAGACACCACGCACACAGTATTACTCCCCACAGGTTACACCAGTACAACTAGACACCACGCACACAGTATTACTCCCACAGGTTACACCAGTACAACTAGACACCACGCACACAGTATTACTCCATCCCACAGGTTAAACCAGTACAACTAGACACCACGCACACAGTATTACTCCCCACAGGTTAAACCAGTACAACTAGACACCACACACACAGTATTACTCCCCACAGGTTACACCAGTACAACAGTATTACTCCCCACAGGTTACACCAGTACAACTAGCACCACGCACACAGTATTACTCCCCACAGGTTACACCAGTACAACTAGACACCACACAGTATTACTCCCCACAGGTTACACCAGTACAACTAGACACCACGCACACAGTATTACTCCCCACAGGTTACACCAGTACAACTAGACACCACGCACACAGTATTACTCCCCACAGGTTAAACCAGTACAACTAGACACCACACACACAGTATTACTCCCCACAGGTTACCTGGGTACAACTAGACACCACACACACAGTATTACTCCCCACAGGTTAAACCAGTACAACCAGACACCACGCACACAGTATTACCCCACAGGTTAAACCAGTACAACTAGACACCACACACACAGTATTACCCCCACAGGTTACACCAGTACACACAGTATTACTCCCCCACAGGTTACACCAGTACAACTAGACACCACGCACACAGTATTACCCTTTACACCAGTACAACTAGACACCACGCACAACAGTATTACTCCCCACAGGTTACACCAGTACAAATAGACACCACGCACACAGTATTACCCCACAGGTTACACCAGTACAACTAGACACCACGCACACAGTATTACTCCCCACAGGTTAAACCAGTACAACTAGACACCACGCACACAGTATTACTCCCCACAGGTTACACCAGTACAACTAGACACCACGCACACAGTATTACTCCCCACAGGTTACACCAGTACAACTAGACACCACACACAGTATTACTCCCCACAGGTTACACCAGTACAACTAGACACCACGGACAGTATTACTCCCCACAGGTTACACCAGTACAACTAGACACCATGCACAGTACTCCCCACAGGTTAAACCAGTACAACTAGACCACGCACAGTATATCCCCACAGGTTACACCAGTGCAACTAGACACCACACACACAGTATTACTCCCCACAGGTTAAACCAGTACAACTAGACACCACACACACAGTATTACTCCCCACAGGACACCAGCAACCTGAGACACCACTTTACACAGTATTACTCCCCACAGGTTACACCAGTACAACTAGACACCACGCACACAGTATTACTCTCCACAGGTTACACCAGTACAACTAGACACCACACACACAGTATTACTCCCCACAGGTTACACCAGTACACAGTATTACTCCCCACAGGTTACACCAGTACAACTAGACACCACGCACACAGTATTACTCCCCACAGGTTACACCAGTACAACTAGACACCACGCACACAGTATTACTCCCCACAGGTTACACCAGTACAAATAGACACCACGCACACAGTATTACTCCCCACAGGTTACACCCAGTACAACTAGACATCACACACAGTATTACTCCCCACAGGTTACACCAGTAAACTAGACACCACACACACAGTATTACTCCCCACAGGTTAAACCAGCAAACTAGACACCACGCACACAGTATTACTCTCCACAGGTTACACCAGTGTAACTAGACACCACGCACACAGTATTACTCTCCACATGTTACCCGTTAACAGCAAACGCACATTATTACTCTCCACATGTTACCCCAGCACAACTAGACACCACACACACAGTATTATTCCCCAGTTACACCATTGAAAACACACAGTATTACACACAGAACATATTACTCCCCACAGGTTACACCAGTACACCAGACACCACGATTACCAGTATTACTCCCCACAGGTTACACCAGTACAACTAGACACCACGCACACAGTACACACTCCCCACAGGCTAAACCAGCACAACTTTAGACACCACGACACAGTATTACTTCTCCACAGGTTACACCAGTACAACTAGACACCACACACACAGTATTACTCCCCACAGGTTACACCAGTACACACAGTATTACTCCCCACAGGTTACACCAGTACAACTAGACACCACGCACACAGTATTACTCCCCACAGGTTACACCAGTACAACTAGACACCACGCACACAGTATTACTCCCCACAGGTTACACCAGTACAACTAGACACCACGCACACAGTATTACTCCCCACAGGTTACACCAGTACAACTAGACACCACGCACACAGTATTACTCCCCACAGGTTACACCAGTACAACTAGACACCACGCACACAGTATTACTCCCCACAGGTTACACCAGTACAACTAGACACCACGCACACAGTATTACTCCCCACAGGTTACACCAGTACAACTAGACACCACACACACAGTATTACTCCCCACAGGTTACACCAGTACAACTAGACACCACGCACACAGTATTACTCCCCACAGGTTACACCAGTACAACTAGGCACCACGCACACAGTATTACTCCCCACAGGTTACACCAGTACAACTAGACACCACACACACAGTATTACTCCCCACAGGTTAAACCAGTACAACTAGACACCACACACACAGTATTACTCCCCACAGGTTACACCAGTACAACTAGACACCACGCACACAGTATTACTCTCCACAGGTTACACCAGTACAACTAGACACCACACACACAGTATTACTCCCCACAGGTTACACCAGTACACACAGTATTACTCCCCACAGGTTACACCAGTACAACTAGACACCACGCACACAGTATTACTCCCCACAGGTTACACCAGTACAACTAGACACCACGCACACAGTATTACTCCCCACAGGTTACACCAGTACAACTAGACACCACGCACACAGTATTACTCCCCACAGGTTAAACCAGTACAACTAGACACCACGCACACAGTATTACTCCCCACAGGTTACACCAGTACAACTAGACACCACGCACACAGTATTACTCCCCACAGGTTACACCAGTACAACTAGACACCACGCACACAGTATTACTCCCCACAGGTTACACCAGTACAACTAGACACCACGCACACAGTATTACTCCCCACAGGTTAAACCAGTACAACTAGACACCACGCACACAGTATTACTCTCCACAGGTTACACCAGTACAACTAGACACCACGCACACAGTATTACTCCCCACAGGTTACACCAGTACAACTAGACACCACGCACACAGTATTACTCCCCACAGGTTACACCAGTACAACTAGACACCACGCACACAGTATTACTCCCCACAGGTTACACCAGTACAACTAGACACCACGCACACAGTATTACTCCCCACAGGTTACACCAGTACAACTAGACACCACGCACACAGTATTACTCCCCACAGGTTACCCGTTAACAGCAAACACACACAGTATTACTCCCCACATGTTACCCGTTAAACTACAGCAAACACACACAGTATTACTCTCCACATGTTACCCGTTAACAGC